>NC_088357.1:34487500-34787500 GCF_036884655.1 Musa acuminata AAA Group
AAGACTTGAACACCCTCATATGAAATCAATTGTATGAAATAGAAATGAATTTTATATCCTATTGAGATTAATGAATTTAGTTTACTAATCTTGTCATCAACATACTTCTCCCCCTTTGTCATCAACAAAAAGGAGAAGTACCACAATCAAGTGTTTGTTATATGGGTTCAACTTATTGCATGAAAAACATAATATTAAATTTTTATCATCATGCAATCTAGCAATTTTACAATATTTTAGAGCTTGCAAGCTAGCAAGGGAGAGAAATCATTAAGACCAAATGCATGATACACTCATATATTTTCAAAATATTCATCATGTTTATTTTCATGAGATTCACAAGATTAGTAAACTAAATTCATTAATCTCAATAGGATATAAAATTCATTTCTATTTCATACAATTGATTTCATATGAGGGTGTTCAAGTTTTTTTGTGAAAATACGTATCATCATTTAAAATCAAAACATAAGTTTTGTCATAAAGCCGTCAAGACCAAACACATCAAAAATAAAACATCATGATATCACATCTATCATCAAAAGACTATCAAGAAATTCATACATATATATACATGCACTATGTCATCTTAATATGTCATGAGAATGTCATCTTAATTCGTCATAAAAATGATTAAACCAAAAACATGTTAATCCAAAATGAGAGTATCAAATCAACATTTACTTCAAAAACTCATGCATGACATAAAATCATCAAAATACACATGCATGGATTAATCCTAAGCATTATCACATATCATATAACTATCATCCATAATGTTGCATACATCATTCAACATTTCAAAAACATAACATGCATGAAACCTTAGCAATATACTTTTCATGATCAAATTTTTTAATTTTTCAAAGATGCTAAAAAGAAAAACATGATATAATTTTTGAAAAATATTTTTTTTATTTCCTATTCTAAAGTAAGCACTCATGAAAGACTTCAAGTAATTTCAAAATAATTCAAGAGAGTTGAGTTACTTACCTTATAGTCGAAGCTCGTCAAAGCCCAATTCGTCGTTTCACCTTTGGAAGTTTTTGATTCAAACTTGGTTGCCTTCCTCTTCTTTGGCCTCTTTCTCCATTCAATTTCATTGTTTATTTTAGATTTTTGTTTAATAAACTTATTAAGATTTAGTGTTCGAAGTTCAAGTTCATCATTGTCCTCATCACTTGAGTCATCGCTCAAGTGGTATTCATTTGTCCGGAGTTCCAAATCCTTCCTATTCTTTGGAAGGTAGTTCAAGTGTTCATTGTGTTCATCATGTGCATTGCGCACCATTTCATATGTCATCAATGAGCCGATAAGTTCAAGTGAAAAAATATTTAAATATTTTGTTTCTTGTATTGCCGTTACTTTTGATTCCCAAGCTTTAGAAAGTGATCGTAAAACTTTACTAACAAGTTCAAAATTCGAGAAACATTTGCCAAGAGCTTGTAAACCATCGACGACATCCGTAAAACGGGTGTACATGTCAACAATGGTTTCGCTCGGCTTCATTCGAAAAAGCTCGAAATCATGCATTAAAATGTTGATTTTTGAATCTTTAACTCTAGAAGTGCCTTCGTGTGTGATTTTAAGAGTGTGCCATATGTCGAAAGCCGTTTCGCACAAAGAAACCCGATTGAACTTATTTTTGTCCAAAGCGCAAAATAAGGCATTCATAGCCTTTGCGTTTAAAGAAAACATCTTCTTCTCTAAATCATTCGAATGGTTCATTGGAAGAAAAGACATTTCAAATCCATTTTCGACTATGTGCCATAAATTCAAATCCAAAGAAAGTAAGAAAACTCTCATTCAAGTTTTCCAATAAGTGTAATCCGTCCCATTGAAAAAGGGAGGACAAATGAGAGAGTGACCCTCTTGAAAGCCATAAAGAGCCATTTCTATTTGGGTGTTAAACTAAGGTAGAAAAATGTGGCTCTGATACCAATTGTTAGGATCGGAGCGGCACTAAGAGGGGGGGGTGAATTAGTGCAGCGGTAGAGTATGATAAACTTTTGACGATTTAAACACTTTCTGAAACTTCGTACAATAAAAGCAGTGTTTCGTTTGAAACCATTTCAATTACATTTTAACTTGAAGGCAGTAAGCTATTGAAGGGGTTTGCAGTAAGGTAATAGCAGGAAGTAAATGCAAACCAGAGAAGACGGTAGTTTATAGTGGTTCGGTCAATCGTGACCTACATCCACTCCTCCGATTCCTCTTCCGTCGAGGCCACCGGCATCCACTAACGATCTTCCTTTACTAGGCGAAGATCAACCTCCTTCTTACACCCCTCTTACAACCTCTTACAAGTGGTTCACCCTTTTACAAAGATTTCAATGAATAGAAAGGAGGTGAACACTCAAGCTATTGAAAACAAGACTTTTCCTAAAGCTTTTCTCAACTTCTAGCTTCTCAAAAGTTGGTTTTCACAACTGAGAATAGAGAGGTATTTATAGGCCTCAAGAGGATTCAAATTTGGGCTCTAAAATTTGAATTCTCTTTGGTTTCCGATGCTGGCGGTGCCACCGCCTGTCAGTGTCTGACACTGACAGTGGACTAGCGGTGCCACCGCCCAGCTCTCGGGTGCTGGGCGGTGCAACCGCCCAGTCTGGCGGTGCCACTGCTAGACTCTCCGGCTCACTGGTTAGGCTTTAAATTTAGCCCAAACCAAGTCTAATTTTGGGTCCAGTTGGCCCCTACTTGGGTTCTAGGATTAACACCTAATCCTAACCTTAATTAACTTGCTAACTATGAATTTAAAGACATTTCCTAAGCTTTTACAAAGTCCACAAGTCAAGACTTCTTCCGGCGAGCTTCCGGCGAACTTCCGACGGTCTTCCGATAAACTCTCAGAAACCATTCTGCGGACTCCCGGCAAGCTCCGATCTTTTTCGGTGAGCTCCGCGAACTTCCAACGAACCTTCCGACGAGCTTCCGAAAAACCCTTCGGCAAGCTCCCTACTCATTCTCGGCTAGTTCCGACAGCATTTCCTAAGAATAAGCATGTCATCATCATAAAGTAAGAGAATAATAAAATCCTCACCAAACCATTTGATGTACACACAATGATCTGAAGTCGTTCTTTTATATTTTCTGTCATAAATGAATCAAACTTTCTATACGACTGTCTTGGAGCTTGCTTTAGCCCATATAAGCTCTTCTTCAATTTGCAGGCAAAGTTCTCTTTACCTTTGACTTTGAAGCCTTCTGGTTGCTCCATATAAATTTTCTCCTCCAAATCCCCAAGAAGGAAAGCTGTCTTCACATCTAACTGCTCAACCTCCAAGTTCTGGCTAGCAACAATACCAAGAGCAACACGAATAGAAGACATTTTAACAATAGGAGAAAAAATCTCTTCAAAGTCAATACCTTTCTTTTAACCAAAGCCTTTCATAACTAATCTAGCTTTGTACTTTGGTTGAGAACAATATTCTTGAGTCTTCAACCTGAAAACCCACTTGTTCTTCAAGGCCTTTATTCCATTTGATAGTAGCACCAAATCATAAGTGTGGTTCTTCTGAAGAGCATCCATCTCTTCGTGCATAACAACTAACCACTTCTCTTTCTGCTCACTTTCAACTGCTTCTTGGTAACTCTCTGGTTCACCTGCATCAGTAGAGTATCTTCTGGAAGGTTGAGGTTATCTAGAAGATCTTCTCAACTGAGGTTCTGCAGGAAGTTGCTCTCCAACTTCTTTTTGCTCAACATGTCCTGTAGGTAGATCAACATCAGGCTCTACACTATCTTCCTGCACATCTCCCCCATCACCTTGATATACTGGAGGAGTAATTGGGTCACAATCTGCTAATCCTTCTACAGAAGTATTGGTTGGTGCCTTCTTCTTCAAATCTTCAAAAGTTTGATCCTCAAAGAAGACTACGTCTCTGCTTCTAAACACCTTTTACTTTTCTGGATCCCAAAGCCTGTAACCAAAATAATCATATGAGTAGCCAAGAAAAATACATTCTTTAGACTAACCATCCAACTTGGACCTCTTATTGTCTGGAATATGTGCAAATGTACGACAACCAAACACTCTCAAATGCCTATAGGAAATATCTTTCCCTGACCATACATGCTATGCAACATCATGTTAGGATCAAGAGCACTAAGAGGGGGGGGGGGGGTGAATTAGTGCAGCGAAAAACTTTCTGCGATTAAAATCGAAAGCTGCGTTCGAACGATAAAAACAACTTCTGTATGAAAGTTGATACTAAGCAAGGTTAAAGTCAAACTATGCAGGCAGTTTGCAGCTATGATGAAAACCAGAATATCGGCGCAAACTGAAATCCGGCGTTCGTATGAAGAAACTGATTTACGTCTAAATGCTGATTCGTAAATCACTTGATTAGATAAGACGCAGTTTAAGCAGGGTTATAAAAGCAATGTGCAGTTATGGTAAAGCTCAAAACGTAAACGCAATCTGCAATATGATGATCATACGAAAAAGCAGATTTACGTCTAAACGCATATTTACGTCTGAACCTTGAAACTCGTTCATAAAATCGCAGAGGGCAGTAAGCTATTGAGAAGTTTGCAGTGAAGGTAAAATGCTCAAAGGAAATGCAAACCGAGATTTAGAGTGGTTCGGTCAATCTTGACCTACTCCGCTTTTGGCTTCCTCCACCGACGAGGTCACCGACGTCAACTAGAGGCCTTCCTTCAATAGGCGAAGGCCAACCACCCTCTTACAGATTCATTCCTTTTGACGGGCTTAGGAGACAACCCTTACAGAAGTTTTCTCTCCTCTCTTTACAACTCAAACTTTGAAGAATAGAAAGAGGAGAACTAGCAGTTTTGAGCTCTAAGAACCACAGAAAGACAGTAAGATTTTGAGTGTGTGTTCTGTGCTTTCAGTGCTGAATGGGTGGGGTATTTATAGGCCCCAACCCAGTTCAAATTTGGAGCTCAAATCTGTCAATTCCCAGAATTTCGGGATCAGGCAGTTGCACCTCCTGACTGGGGCGGTTGCACCGGTTGGCAGAGCTCGAAGACTGAGCCTCTGGGCGGTGCCACCTCTGTCAGGGGCGGTTGCACCTCTCTGCTAGAGCTCGAAGACTAAGCTCAGGCGGTTGCACCGCCTGGAAGAGCTCGAAACTTGAGCTCTGGCGGTGCTACCTCTTGACAGAAGAGGTTGCACAGCCCAGTCTCGCTCGGAGACTGAGCCCGGGGCGGTGCCACCTCTTGGCTGGGGCGGTTGCACCGCCCAGTCTCGTTGGGAGACATAGCCTGGGCGGTGCTACCTCCTGGCTTGGGCGGTTGCACCTCCCACAGCAATCAGGGTCCGAATGGGTTAATCCATTCGGCCAATTTGATTCTTTCAAGGGCCCAATTGCCCCAAGATTAAGCTAATGGGATCACCTCCCATTTCTAACTTAATCAATGTGCTAACTACGATTATTTCCTAAGACATATTCTGTAGCTTGCTCCGGTGCGTCAATCGCTTCTTCCGGCGAGTTTCCGGCGAACTTTCGTCGATCATCCAACGAACCCTCGGTGATCCTCCTGCGGACTTCCGACAAACTCCTGGACTTGCGACGATCCACTTGGCGAGTTCCGATGAGCTTCTTTAGCAAGCTTATGGACTTCTCGGATTTGTTCCCGCAGAACCTCCGACGACTGTCCTAACTTCCGTCGAGCTCTCGAACTCCCAACGTGATCATTGTCTTGACTCCGGCGCAACTCCTGCTGTATGTCTTACTTTCATAGTAGTTAATCCTGCACATGTAAACAATACTTCGATCGAGACAATTAATCCTAAGCAATTAACCAAGTTGTCCGGCATGTCATTGGGGTCCCTCGACGCTTCGTCCGATTCTTCGGCGCATCGTCCTTTCCTGCGGCCTATTGCCCAATCGGTCAGTTGGCTCCGCAACTCCGATATCCTTGGCACAATACCCGCTCTTCTTGGCCCGATGCCCGAGTCCACGGCCCGAAGCCTTCTGTCGATACGTCGACCGATTCGCCGGCCCGACGTCCAATCTTCTGACATGTTCCTCCAGCACAACATGATTTTCCTACTTTAATTGTCTCATCCTGATCGAGGCATCCTGCGTCACTCAAAACGCAGATTAAATCATAAACATATATCAAGTAATTTCATCATCAAAATACAAGATTCAACAATCTCCCCCTTTTTGATGATGACAACCACTTGATGACGGAGGTAAACTTAACTCCTGGAGTTTAAACAAACTCCCCCTATCAATATGCCACATTGATAGAAACTCTTAGATTCAAAAATCTAAGCAACATGTCATCATAAACGGAGTTAACCTTAACTCCCAGAGTTTAAACAAACTCCCCCTATCAATATGCCATATTGATAGAAACTCTTGGATTCAAAAATCCAAGCAACATGTCATCATAAACTTATGCATAACATGTCATGTCATCAACATACTTCTCCCCCTTTGTCATCAACAAAAAGGAGAAGTACCACAATCAAGTGTTTGTGATGTAAGTTTAACTCATTGCATGAAAAACATAATATCTATTGTTACCATCATGCAAGTTTGCTATCATCAAATGGTAAGATATCAATATGTAAAATTGCGATTCAAGTTCTTGATATCTTAACATGATATGACATTCATAGCACCTATTCATATGAATGCTGCTTTTGATATCTCATCATAATATGGCATTCATGACATCTATTCATATTCTTCAAATATGGCACTCATAGTATCAATTTATATATTTCTCCCCCTTTGTCATCAACAACAAGGAGAACGATATAAGCAAATTTTAAATATAAGTGCGATGCCATAAGTTGGTTCATGTCATTTTCCAACAGTGAGTGATAGAATACCAATTATGCAAACATCTCGAGGAAAACATGACATGGAGATAGCTTTTATTGCTTCTTCCTTTTTATTTGTTATCTTTTTACATGAAGGAGGAAAGCCATATGTGAAGTTCAAATCGATAAGATATTAAAGCACACTTCATTTTTGCAAGGATTAAGATATGTAAGTGAGTCAAATCCTTGTATGTAAAAATATCTTCCTTTTATAAGAGGGAATCATCAAATATGTTTCTCGAAAAATATTTTTCACATGATAAGTGCATTTGCTAGATGATTCCATATGTCAAAAATCAATATGTGAATTAAACTTGATATGACATATGCTTGTTAAGTTCGGAAGATGATAATATATCAAGAAAATCCAAAAATGAAATTTGACACTTTCATACATTCGGACAGGGTTTTACTAGAGATATTCAATTACAATCATGAAGGTAAAACATGCTTATTATCATGGAAATTTTTGTATTCAAGCACATAATTTCCAACATGTAATCATGGTAAGTAATTGTATAAAATCATTATGGCAATCAAGTGATTTGATCATTCAATCAAAAAAGTCCGAAAAATAATTTTAACATGTTTAATCATTCGGACATATTTTTGCCATATTTTTTCAAATATAATCATGAAGATAAGACATGCTCATCATCATGGTAGTATGATAGCAAGTTTACCATATACAAGCTAGCAAAAATTTTCAACATTTTAAGGCCCGCAAGCTAGCAATTTTGAGATGTTCAAGAAAGCAACTCTTGCTTCTTGAAATATAAGTTTTGCTAGATGTGCAAGTTGACTTTTTGCTTCTTGAGATAGGCAAGATAGCATTCCTTGGTGATGTTCAATATAGCTAAGTTCTACATCATGCAAGCTAGTGAATCTTATAACATTTTAGAACATGCATAATCACCAAAGCATCATAAATTTTAATAATGTGCAAAATTATAAATTTTGCATGATTGCATTTGTGTGTCTTGAGACTTGCAAGATAGCACTTCTTGGTGATGTTCAAGATAGCAATTTCTTCTCTTTTGAGAAGTGTAATTTTTGCTTTCTTCTTGAATTGTGCAAGCTAGCTATCTCCCCTTTTGTCATTGTCAAAAAGAAGGGAAAAACCCTTTACATCAATTTTTTAAATCATGACAAAGATTAGTATCAATCTCATTTGTGCATCATTATATTTTCAAATTAAAACATGCACATTTTCAAAACATATAAACTCATTATTATATGCATGATTCCAAATCATCATTCATATTATTTCAATCATTGTTTCACTCATCATTATAGCTTATCATGCATAATATGTAAAACCATCTAACATGATATAAATATTTATTTATTTATTTATTTTTTTGAGCATTCATGATACACATCATACAAAAGCATATACATCATTCCAAATCATAAATATTTCAAATCATCATGGTATTAATTTGTCACATTGCATCCTACCATGCATGATCGAAGCTTCTCATTTGCATACATCAAAATAAATTCATGAATATCTCATGCATTCATATCATCACTTGAGAAATATTGAAAAAGAAATAATTGGGTGATGAGATAAATATTTCATGAATACAAAGAATTGCATAAAAATCATATCATGAATACAAGGAATACAAGTCACAATCATTCAAGAGAAAAATCAAGATCATGATTTTGATAAAACTCATTTCAAATTTAAATCATCAAAATCATTTTTATGGCTCACAAAATTTATAACATAAATAGATTTATGATTTCATTGATAATATATTTTACCCCTTTTTAAGTGTTTCATTTTAAGTGATCGATTTCATGTTAGCATGCCTTTTCATTTATGAAAACATGCATCAAATTTTTTTTTTAAAGCCACTGTTATTATCATGAAAATCGATAATCCATAAATATCAAGAATCATCATAATTTCAAAAATATATACTCATTAATCATAAATTCAAATTAAACATGATTTCATATACTCAAAATCGAGAAATAACAATGGAAATCAACATGATACACATTATTACTTCTCAACCACATATAGCATGATTTCATAAGGTATTTTTAATCAAAATCATTTTGTTTATCATAAACATGCAATTTTCATGATTATTTTCAAAATTACTAGAATGATAAGCATGATTCCTATTTTTTATATTTTCATTATAAAATTATTAAACATGTAATTTTCAAGAAAATTAAATAAAAAAGAAAAATGCATTATGAAAAGCATTATGTAATTTCAAAGTAAATTAAAGGCATTTTGATTATCTCAGCGTCGAAATGCGTAAAGGCGTAGTTTGCCACCTCGCCTTTGTTGATTTTCTCCTCGTCTTCGGAGGAGCTCGATTCATCCCAATTTTTGTTCTTCTTCTTGCGTTCAAAGCAAGTAGTTCCGTTCTTTTTACTTTTTAATTTTTGTTTCATTTGTTGTTTAAGTTCACCATTACTTGAGCTTATGCTCGAGTGGTCTTCAAATGTTCTATATCCCAAATCCTTCCTGTTCTTTGGAAGGTGGTTCTCAAGTTCTTCACGTGCATTGCACGTCATTTCATATGTGATCAATGAACCAATTAGTTCTTCAAGTGAAAAAATATTTAAATCTTTTGTTTCTTGTAAAGCTGTTACTTTTGAATCCCACTTCTTAGAAAGAGAACGCAAAATCTTGTTCACAAGTTCAGAATTCGAAAAACATTTGCCAAGAGCTCTTAAACCATTGACGACATCCGTAAAACGGGTGTACATGTCACCAATGGTTTCACTTGGCTTCATTTGAAAAAGCTCGAAATCATGCAGTAAAATATTAACTTTCGAGTCTTTGACTCTACTAGTTCCCTCGTGCGTGATTTCAAGAGTGCGCCAAATATCGAAAGCCGTTTCGCACAAAGAAACCCGATTGAACTCATTTTTGTCCAAAGCGCAAAATAAGGCATTCATAGCCTTTGCATTTAAAGAAAAATGCTTCTTCTCCAAATCCGACCATTCGTTCATTGGTTTAGAGGGAAGTTGAAAATCGTTTTCAATGATATTCCATAAATCCAAATTCATAGAAATCAAGAAAACTCTCATTCGAGTTTTCCAATAAGTGTAGTCCAATCCGTTAAACAACGGTGGACGAAAAACTGATAAGCCCTCTTGAAAGCCAAGAAGAGCCATTTCTCTCGGGTGTAAATCCGAAATGAGAAATACCCCGCTCTGATACCAATTGTTAGGATCGAGAGCACTAAGAGGGGGGGGGGGTGAATTAGTGCAGCGAAAAATTTTCTGCGATTAAAATCGAAAGCTGCGTTCAAACGATAAAAACAACTTCTGTATGAAAGTTGATACTAAGCAAGGTTAAAGTCAAACTATGCAGGCAGTTTGCAGCTATGATGAAAACCAGAATATCGGCGCAAACTGAAATCCGGCATTCGTACGAAGAAACTGATTTACGTCTAAATGCTGATTCATAAATCACTTGATTAGATAAGACGCAGTTTAAGCAGGAGTATAAAGGCAGTGTGCAGTTATGGTAAAGCTTAAAATGTAAATGCAATCTGCAATATGATGATCATACGAAAAAGCAGATTTACGTCTAAACGCAGATTTACGTCTAAACGCAGATTTACGTCTAAACGCATATTTACGTCTGAACCTTGAAACTCGTTCATAAAATCGCAGAGGGCAGTAAGCTATTGAGAAGTTTGCAGTGAAGGTAAAATGCTCAAAGGAAATGCAAACCGAGATTTAGAGTGGTTCGGTCAATCTTGACCTACTCCACTTTTGGCTTCCTCCACCGACGAGGTCACCGACGTCAACTAGAGGCCTTCCTTCAATAGGCGAAGGCCAACCACCCTCTTACAGATTCACTCCTTTTGACAGGCTTAGGAGACAACCCTTACAGAAGTTTTCTCTCCTCTCTTTACAACTCAAACTTTGAAGAACAGAAAGAGGAGAACTAGCAGTTTTGAGCTCTAAGAACCACAGAAAGACAGCAAGATTTCGAGTGTGTGTTCTGTGCTTTCAGTGCTGAATGGGTAGGGTATTTATAGGCCCCAACCCAGTTTAAATTTGGAGCTCAAATCTGTCAATTCCCGGAATTCCGAGATCAGGCGGTTGCACCTCCTGACTGGGGCGGTTGCACCGCCTGGCAAAGCTCGAAGACTGAGCCTCTGGGCGGTGCCACCTCTGTCAGGGGCGGTTGCACCTCTCTGCCAGAGCTCGAAGACTGAGCTCAGGCGGTTGCACCGCCTGACTGGGGAGGTTGCACCGCCTGGCAGAGCTCGAAACTTGAGCTCTGGCGGTGCTACCTCTTGATAGAAGAGGTTGCACCGCCCAGTCTCGCTCGGAGACTGAGCCCGGGGCGATGCCACCTCTTGGCTGGGGCGGTTGCACCGCCCAGTCTCGTTGGGAGACATAGCCTAGGCGGTGCTACCTCCTGGCTTGGGCAGTTGCACCTCCCATAGCAATCAGGGTCCGAATGGGTTAATCCATTCGGCCCAATTTGATTCTTTCAGGGGCCCAATTGCCCCAAGATTAAGCTAATGGGATCACCTCCCATTTCTAACTTAATCAATGTGCTAACTACGATTATTTCCTAAGACATATTCTACAGCTTTCTCCGGTGCGTCAATTGCTTCTTCCGGCGAGTTTCCGGCGAACTTCCGTCGATCATCCGACGAACCCTCGGTGATCCTCCTGCGGACTTCCAGCAAACTCCTGGACTTGCGACGATCCACTTGGCGAGTTCCGATGAGCTTCTTTGGCAAGCTTATGGACTTCTCGGATTTGTTCCTGCAGAACCTCCGACGACTATCCTAACTTCCGTCGAGCTCTCGAACTCCTAACGTGATCATTGTCTTGACTCCGGCGCAACTCCTGCTGCATGTCTTACTTTCATCATAGTTAATCCTGCACATGTAAACAAAACTTCGATCGAGATAATTAATCCTAAGCAATTAACCAAGTTGTCTGGCATGTCATTGGTCCCTCGACGCTTCGTCTGATTCTTCGGCGCATCGTCCTTTCCTGCGGCCTATTGCCCAATCGGCCAGTTGGCTCCGCAACTTCGATATCCTTGGCACAATACCCGCTCTTCTTGGCCCGATGCCCGAGTCCATGGCCCGAAGCCTTCTGTCGATACGTCAACCGATCCGCCGGCCCGACGTCCAATCTTCTGACATGTTCCTCCGGCACAACATGATTTTCCTGCTTTAATTGTCTCATCCTGATCGAGGCATCCTGCATCACTCAAAACGCAGATTAAATCATAAACATATATCTAGTAGTTTCATCATCAAAATACGAGATTCAACACATCACCATCTAGGATTATACATGGTGATAAGTTGATCACATCATCTGCAGTCCTCAAAGCCTCGTCCCAAAACCTTTTGGGTAGCTTGGCCTATGAAAGCATACATCTGATCTTTTCTATGATGGTGCAGTTCATCCTCTCTGCAATTGCATTATGCTGAGGTGTACCAGGAACTGTCATCTCATGTTAGATCCCATGTGACCTACAATAATCATTAAATAATCCTATATACTCACCACTATTATCTGATCTTATGCATTTCAATTGTCTTTCTGTCTCCCTTTCAACCCTGGCATGAAACTCTTTGAAGACATTAATAATCTGATCTTTGGTCTTCAAAGCATAGGCCCAAATTTTTTTGGAAAAATCATCTATAAAAGTGACAAAATAAAGTACACCACTTATACCAAGAACATCAACAGATCTACCAGGAGTTTTTGTCCTCAAAGGACCACATACATCTGTATAAACATGGTCTAAGGCATGCATTTTTCTAGACAAAGCAGGACTAGCAAATGAAACTCTATATTGTTTACCTACCAAACCATCAATACAAGGGTTTAGATGTATACCTCTAAGGTCTGGCAATACCTCTCTTTTGGAAAGAGCTTGCAGCCCCTTCTCGCTCATGTGTCTCAGTCGCCTATGCCACAACTCCATACTGAAGTCTTTTTCTGTAGGATTTAACTGCTCACCATAAGCTTTAGCCTGCAACCTATACAAAGTATGATATTTCTTTCAATTAGCTATAAAAAGAGAATCCTTACTGAGTTTCCATTGTCCTTTGTGAAATCTGCTATAATAGTCTTCATCATCTAGCCTTCCAACTGAAATTAAATTCAGCCTCAAGTCAACCACATGCCTCACATCCTTAAGCACCAACTTGCAGCCAATGTTGGTCTTTAAATGGATATCACCCATGCCTATGATGTCTGCTGTGTTATAGTTGCCCATCTTGACAACACCAAAATTTTCAAACCTATATGTAGCAAAAAACTCCCTTCATGGTGTAGCATAATAAGAAGCACCTGTGTCAATCACCCACTCAAGATCCTGACACACAAGAAAAAATATCATCAGAAGGAGACAAAATCAAATAATCACCACCCTGCACTGTAGTTGTGATATTATCTTTTGACTCTATAGACTCCACTTCTTTTCCCTTTTTCTTTCTCTTCTTAGGTTGCTTACATTGGTTCTTGTAATATCCTTTCTCACCACAGTTATAGCAAACAATATCTTTTCTTGATCTTGACTTGCTCCTACTCATGCGTGAACTGCTTCTAGGCTTTGACCTTCCTCTGTTCTTTGAGATAAGTGCTTGTGAATCATTCTGAGATGTTGCTGAACTCTTTCTTCTTAACTCCTCATTCAACAAACTACTTGTTACTTGACTCATAGTGACAATACCATCTGGCGCAGAATTACTGAAGGAAACCACCAGTGTCTCCCAACTTTCTGGTAATGAACTGAGAAGTAACAATGCTTGGAACTCATCATCAAGAGACATTTTCATAGCGGATAACTGGTTAGTAATACTTTGTATTTCATTCAAATGCTCAGCAATAGAAGCACCCTCTCTATATTTTAGGTTCACAAGTTTTCTGATCAAAAAAGGTTTGTTGCCAGCTGTTTTTCTTTCATAGAGACTTTCCAACTTTTTCCAAAGAAAATATGTAGAAATTTCAGTAGAAACATGGTGAAAGACACTTTTATCAAGCCACTGTCAAATAAACCCAATTGTTTTTCGATCTAACCTCTTCCACTCATCATCTGTCATAGTTGTTGGTTTTGCACTATCTCCCTGCAAAGGTCCATACAAATCTTTGCAATACAAGAGATCTTCCATTCTTGGTTTCCATATCATTTAATTGTTTCTATTTAAACTAATCATACGAGAAACATTACTGGCCTCCATGTTCAAATACAAAAATTAAATCACCAAAACCCTTGCTCTAATACCAATTGATGGGGATATAAAGGGAAATAACCTTTGTATATGATCAAATACTAGTAAGTCATGATATGCAGCAGAATTAAATGAAATCATAATAAAATAAAACACCAAGATGTACGTGGAAAACCCCTCCAATGTAAAGGGTAAAAACCACAAGGCAAACTAGAGATAATCCACTATGAGAATAATGAATATACAAATCTCAATCTCTTGCCCTAAACCATAGCAACAATCACAAGAGAACAACTGGGATACAAGGATCACGTCACTATCCACGATATCTAAAACCTCCCCAAGTAATCACAGCAAGAGTCTACTATAGATTTGATCTAACCTGAGATAAGAACACTGCTAGATGATTGAGAACAGTCTCTCTGCGTTGTCCTTGTTTTCTTCCCTTTCTTTCTCTTATTTTTCTGCCTTTTTCTTCTCCTCTTTGCTGCTGCGAAGATCACCACATTGCTGCCCTTTTCTGCCCAAAAAATGCAGCTACCTTCGTGCCTAAATGCAGCCACCACACCCCCCTTATATTGATCTAGGGTTAGGTTAAGAGGGGGTGTGGGCTGTGGGCTGATAAAGCCCACATGGGTTGAATATGGGCTGTCAGCCCAACACTCTCAATCGCTTATTCCAACAATACAACCTCACGATCTCGTAGTCTTCAACCATCCTATGATCACACACTCTAAGTATGATATTTTCAAACCACATCAAGTCCTTGACCTACATGCTATCATGGATTCCTCGTCTATCACCATTGAACCTACCACCTTCACTCAAGCCCAAAAATATTCGCATTGCGTACTGCAATGTGTGAGGAATATAATGCCCTCTTCCATAACTCAATATGGGACCTAGTACCCGTTCATCATACATAAAACATCATCGAGCATAAGTGGGTCTTTCGAATTAAGCAGAACCCAAATGCCTCTATTGCCCGATATAAGGCACGTCTCATCGCCAAAGGGTTTCATCAAAGACCTGGAGTTGATTTTACTGAGACATTTAGCCTCGTTGTTAAGCCCACTACAATCTGGCTTATATTGAGTCGGTTACCACTAAGGGCTGGCAATTATGACAATTGGATGTTAATAATGTCTTTTTACAGGGTCTCTAATCGAATATGTTTTTATGCAATAACTATCACGCCCCTCAAATATCTATGATATTAAAACAATTTCAACATAAATCCATCCAGGATCCAAACACACATTTGAGTACACTGAAAAACATTCTATCAAATTCATATCTATAAAACCTATACAGTTTATAATCATATATCATGTCACCCGATAATTCACATTTATGGTAACCCAAGCCAACTTAACAAACATGAACAACATTTATAAATCCACAAGCTAAGTAATTTATACAATCAAAACTCCAACCATTTACCACAAGTTCATATCATCGTAAACTGGACTTAACATTCCGAAATTTCAAATAAGAGAGATCTTCTAACACTTTTACACAGTATATCCATTTCGATTCATCGACAATATTTCATTACATACAAAATATACTTATACAACAATAACATAATAACCAACAAGACTTGCCCATAATTCAAAATAGCTCTCCACTACCTCAGCCCAATTCAAACACCTCAAAGAGTGACAAGCTGACCTGAAAGATTTATATAACAACAGAGTAAGCTAAAAATAGCTCAGCAAGTAACAAAGCATATATAGCACGAGAAGGGACAGTTTCAAACAAACAAGTTATCACAATGCAAGACAGAATCCAAGAGATTCAAGGATATCATCTCATTAGATACAGAATCGCAAATGTCATTTCATTCATAACATATTTGGTTCATAACAAATGGAGCATAGCGTAATTGGAGCATATCAATAGCGTACGAGATGTTCCGAGCATATCAATGACAAATGGAACATTTCGGAACATATCAATGGTATGTGAAGCATTTTGAAGTATATCAATGGCATCGGAAAAATTTTGGAGTATATCAATACAAAATACGAAACAGAAGCTCAAACGTCGTACCCTAGCATAGTGCATGTGAGGTTTAACTCAGTGGTGGCTCCACGCCGTGATGAGTTCACGACTCCATCCACGGGTAGCCCTTTCCTACTCGAGCCCTCTCACCCTACCCAAGTGCTAGGTCGGCTCTGAATTTCATATCAAACAGATAGAAGGTGAAGTGGGATTCCAAACATAATATGGTCTATCCATTTCTAAATGACCACCAAACATAATCTAGAGCATCGCGGGCTCTAAGCACATATCCTTTATCATTTCTGGCAAAAGGTCCAAATAATCCCACAAACACCAGAGTACAAAAGGGTATTGTGAACAATAAATTTGGACATATCGGAAGCATATGCGGAACAATGAAATGTACATGTGCCTTTATGAAACATTACGATACAAACATGAAGTTTACATAACAGATTTAGATATCCAAATACATGTAGGACAAGAGCATACAAGAATTCAAAGTAGTAATATAAAGCTCAATTGAATAAGAAACCTAAAGGATATCAATTTCCAAAGGAATAAAACCAGAATATGCGAAATCGACCAAATCTCGATTTCTGACAGAATTCAAGAGGCACATTGAACAAATGATTCATACTATCAATCATGCTCCAATATACTCAAGAAAGCTATCAAAAGAAAGGTTTATGAGTCTATATTCTGATCAAATAATTTTTGTCCAAATCAGAGGTCAATACATGAAGTTATAATCATAACAAGGTAGAAAGGTCAAAATCTCAGAAGTTGCACAGATTCGGATCGTTACGTCTAAACAGGAGATATATCAAATGTACGGCTAGAACAATTCAAAGTTCCTTATATTCAAAGCAAATGTAGAGAAAAAATTACAGTAAGGAAAGATCAGGACACTTGCAATAGGAAAGATTAGAAAGCTTGCAATAGGAAGGATCGGATCACTTGTAATAGAAAGGATTAAAACATTTGTAATAGAAAGGTTCGAAACACTTGCAATAGAAAGGATCGAAACACTTGCAATAGAAAGGATCGAAACACTTGCAATAAGAAAAATTAGAACAATTACAGGAGAAATGATCGGGAAACTTGCAATAGGAAAGAATTGAAAGCTTGCAATAGGAAGGATCGGAACACTTGCAATAGGAAAGATAAGAACACTTGCACGTGGAAGATCATAATACTTGCAATAAGAAAAATTATAATAATTATAGGAGAAATGATCAGGAAACTTGCCTTTCAAAGATTTCGATCCGAAGATCCAAAGAAGGTGTCAGCCCAAATCCTTCTACTTTTCCTCCGTGTCCTCTCCCTGTTCCGTGTTCTACATATGTCTTCTCTTTTTCCTCCACAACTGCAGCTCATGCAGAACATAGAGGCATAGTCACCTACTCTCTCTTACTCTCATTCCATCGTTTTCTTTTTCAAACACAGCTGTCGCAGCCATCGCTGCTACCACTACCACAGTCGTAGCCACGACCACAGCTGCTGTCACAACCACAGCCCCTTCCACTGCACTACTTCCTTCCTCCCTTCTCTCGTTCCTACGTTGTCTTTTCCAAACACAGCTGCCGCTGACGCAGCTGCCACCACCGCAGCAGCCGTAATCACGGCCACGGCCCCTTTTTTTTTTCCTTTTCTTTCTTTCTGTTTCCCAAAAGCAGTAGTTGCAGCCACCACCACTGCTGCAGCTACCGCAGCCAACGTAGCAGCCGCAGCTGCAATCGCAACCACGGTCGCAGCCTCTTCTTCCTCCCCTGCTATGTTTCCTCTCCTTCTCTTCCAGCTGCAGCTGCCACTACCGCAGCTGCCTCCCCTTCTCCTCTTCCTCTCTTCTTCCCTTTTCCATTCTCTTCTTCCTTTCCTTCTCTTCTTTCCCAGCTGCACTGCTGCTGTCGCAGCCTCAGCCATGGCCGTAGCCTCTTCTTCCTCCCCTACTCATCTTCCTCTCCTTCTTCTCTTCCAGCTGCAGCTACCATCGCCGCAGCTGCAGCCCCTTCTTCCCCTTCTCTTCTTCCTCTCCTTCTCTTCTTCCTTCCTCTTCCTCTTTCCCTGCCACAGCTGCAGCTACCACAGCCGCAGCCGCAGCTGCTTCTTTCCCTTCTCCTCTTCCTTCTCCTTCCTTTCTTCTTCTTCTCTTCTTCCTCACCATCTCTTCCTCTCCTTCTCTTCCAGCTGCAGCTGCCACCGCCGCGGCCGCAGCTCCTCCTTTCCCTTCTCTTCTTCTTCTCCTCTTCTTCTTCCCTCCTCCTCCCCGGCGTCACACACACCCTCTCCTCTGTTTCCCTTCTCCTACCCGACACCCCACACCTTCTCACTGCAGCCCATGCCGCAGCCATCCTTCTTTTTCCTCTTCTTCTTCTTCTCGTCCCCAACACCCCACACCTCGTCTCCTCTGTTTCTGCCTGCAAGAAACAGAGGTGCTGCAGCCCTAGCTGCTGCCACCTCTCGCTCCTCTCCCACTTCCCTCTCTTTTTCTTCTTCTTCTATTCTTCTCTTCTCCCTCCTCTTCCTCCTCTCTTCTTTTCCCTCTTCTTCTTCTTTTCTTCTTCTTCTCTTCTTCCTTTCTCCTCCCCAACGCCCCACAGCTCCTCGCTGTAGCCCTTGCCGCAGCCACCTCCTCTTTTCTTCTTCTTCTTCTTCTTCTTCTTCTTCTTCTTCTTCTCTTCTTCTCTTCTTCTCCTTTTCTTCCCTTCTCCTCTCCGACGCCCCCACACATGAACTCCTCTGTTTCCTCCTACACAAAACAGAGGTGCTGCAGCCCTAGCTGCTGCAGCTATCTCTCTTTCCTCTCCCTCTTCCCTCTCTTCTTCTTCTTCTTCTTCTTCTTCTTTTCTTCTCTTCTCCCCTCTTCTTCTCCCCACTCCCCACCGCTCCTCTCTCTGTCTCGAGAACAGAGAGCATGGGAGGCGGTGGGATAAAACCGAAATTTTTGATTTTCTTTATTTTCTTTTCATTTTGCAACTTAGCAGTTTAGTCCTTAAAATTTCTATATTTACATATAGGTCCTCCAATTTACATATAAATCCTTATTAATAAATTTTCAAAAGTGAGGGAAATTACACTCTCCCCCCCTTAAAAGAAAATTTATTCCTCTAAATTGGTCATAGCTCAATCGATGAAAATATGAGGATTGTGATTTCTTTATTTCCTCCTCATGCTCTCAAATAGTTTCATCAACACAATACAATTACACAATTATCCAAGAGTGTCCGAAATATCCTCCTCCTTGATCCTCAATAGATGGTAACCCGACCTTTAATCAATTTTTGAAAATACCTGTGCACTCTACAGTTAATCAAACAAGTCGTCACTTTAAAGAATACTCATTTTTTTATGGTCACCTGATTCAACTGTCTATAATCAATATAAAGCCTCAATGTTCCATCCATCTTTTTAACTAACACCGGAGCACTGTTAGAACCCTTGCAGATTCTAAACTTGGGGTTGATCTCTTTATGGGATCGGCCTCCTTGGAACTCTATAGGGGTTCCTCCCTCCAAGTTGCTGCTCAAAGGCTGCAGAAAAGATTCATCTATTGCTTATAAAAAGAGGAGGAATACATAACTATTTATAGGGCTTCTAAACCCTAACTCCTAATAGGACTCCTACTCAAGACTCCTACTTCTAACCAACTCCTAATAAGACTCCTACTCAAGACTCTTATTCCTTTACAACTCCTTATTTTTCTCTAAGAAACAACCTCCTACATGAATGTCCCTCCCAATTAGGACTCTCCTAGGTAGAGTCCTAACAGAATGTCCCTCTCGATTAGGACTCTCCTAGCTAGAGTCCTAACAGAATGTCCCACTCAATTAGGACTCTCCTAGCTAGAGTCCTAACAGACCCGCCCTCTTCAAATCAGCCTTGTCCTCAAGGCTGAGATTCCATGAACTCAGGGAATCGGGTCTTTAGCTCCTCATATGGTTCTCATGTGGCGTCTTCAAGTGGTAGATTATTCCAATGCACTAGTACTTCAATAGATGGATGTCGGCGACACATCACGATCCTACGATCGAGGATGGCTTGTGGTTGGGCTTGAATAACTCCATCCTCAGTTGTATTGGGCAGTTGGATCTGGGGTGACTCGTGTTCTCCCAACTTGGGCTTTAGGCATGATACGTGGAAGACAGGGTGAATTTTGGCATCCTCGGGTAATTTAAGTTTGTACGCCACGGCTCCAATATGCTCTATGATCTGATAGGGCCCATAAAAACGTGGGGATAGCTTCATGGATGCTCGAGTGTTGATAGAGAGTTGCTTGTATGGTTGTAGGCGAAGATAAACCCAATCTCCCACTGAAAATTCTCTTTCACTTCGTCGTGTGTCAACTTGCTGCTTCATTCTGGCTTGAGCGGTAGAGAGATTATCTTTTAACAGTTGTAAGAGTTTGTCCCTATCAATCAATTCTTGGTCAACCTGATCTACCTTGGCCGAGCCAATTACATGCTTTGGAATCACAGGGGCTGGTCGACCATACAATACTTTATAAGGGGCACATTTTGTAGATGAATGATATGTAGTATTATACCACCATTCGGCCTAGGGAAGCCATTTCGCCCACTCTTTTGGTCGGTCGTTAGCGAAACACCGGAGGTACGTCTCTAAGCACCTATTTACCACCTTTGTTTGGCCATCAGTTTGTGGATGATACGTTGTGCTCATCTTGAGTTTGGTGCCTTGTAACTGAAATAACTCGGTCCAAAATTTACTAGTGAAGATCCTGTCACGATCACTTACGATGGACCTTGGCATCCCATGCAGTTTAACAATATTTTCTATGAAAATCTGGGCAATACTAGCAGCAGTGTAGGGATTTCTCACAGCACAAAAATGAGCATATTTCGTAAGTCGATCAACCACCACGAGAATCGTGCTTTTACCTTTGGAAGATGGCAGCCCTTCAATGAAGTCTATGGAGATGTCAGTCCACACTGAGTCTGGTATGGGTAATGGTTGTAGCTTCCTTGGATTTGCCACAGTTTCACCCTTGTGCTGTTGACATACATCACATTGTGCCACATATTCAGTAATAATTTTTTTCATCCCTCTCCAATAAAAATTTTGCTTCACTCTTTTGTAGGTTCTTAGGAATTCAGAGTGCCCTACTGAAGGTATGGAGTGCATTTCATGCAAGATGATTGTGATGCAAGGGGAGTCAGGTATAAGCACAATGCGACCTTTGTAGCGTAGATCCCTCGAATCCCAAGTGTAGTGGGTTATTGTACTTGGATCCTCCTCCATTTTTTTTATGATGTTGCTGATCTCTGGATCCTTCTTCCATTCTTCCCTAATGTCCTCGAGGAGACCGGTGGTAGGAAGGGAGATGGCTGAAACCTTAGCTTGTTCAGGTAGCCATGAGAGTGCATCTACAACAACGTTTTCTTTCCCCTTTTTGTAAATAATTTCATAATCAAATCCAAGAAGTTTGGTTACCCATTTTTGCTGCTCAGGGGATGATATCTTTTGCTCCAAAAAGTACTTGAGGCTTTTATGGTCAGTTTTAATTTGAAATCGTCGGCCGATCAGGTAGGGTCTCCACCTCGTTACTGCGTGTACAATGGCAAGCATCTCCTTATCATATACTGATATGTTTTGATGGGAGGGAGATAATGCCTTGCTAGTGTATGCAAGTGGTTGACCATTTTGCATGAGAACGGCTCCAATTCCGACTCCAGATGCGTCGGCCTCAATGATGAAGGGTCTATTGAAATCTGGTAGTGCAAACACCGGCGTCGTTGTCATGGCTGCTTTAAGTTTGTCGAAGGCAGTAGAGGCTTTGTCTGACCATTGGAAAGCATCTTTTTTCAGTAAAGAAGTGAGTGGTGCACTAATCTTCCCATAGTCCTTAACAAATTTTTGGTAGTAGCCCGTTAGTCCAAGGAACCCCCGCAGTAATTTCACGTTTGTAGGTTTCGTCCAGCCTTGCATTGCCTCAATTTTTGTTGGGTCTACCACCACTCCTTCTGATATTATATGCCCAAGGTACTCTACTTTTTGCTGGAGAAAGCTGTACTTTGGTTGCTTAACAAAAAGAGTATTCTCCTGAAGGATCGTCAAAACAATCTGTAAATGCTGAAACTGAGTCTCAAGAGAAGGGCTATAAACGAGAATATCATCGAAAAATACCAGCACAAATTTATGAAGAAAGCTCCGAAATATATCATTCATGAGACTTTGAAAGGTTGAAGGAGCATTAGTGAGTCCAAAAGGCATTACCAAGAATTCATAATGGCCATCATGTGTGCGAAATGCAGTTTTTGGAATGTCATCGTCACATACCCAAATTTGGTGGTAACCGGATCGGAGGTCCAACTTCGTGAAGACTCGAGCTCCTTTCAATTCATCAAGAAGTTCATCCACCATTGGTATTGGGTATTTTTCCTTGATGGTGATGCCATTTAAAGCTCGGTAGTTGATACACATCTGCCAAGTTCCATCCTTCTTGCGTACAAGTAGCACCGGTGAGGAATAGGGGCTGCAACTTGGCCGAATCACCCCTGTTTCAAGAATCTCCTTTATGATCTTTTCAATTTCATCTTTCTGGAGGTGAGGATATTGGTACGGTCGAGTGTTCATTGGTGGCTTGCCCGAAAGGATTGGAATTCGATGGTCATGTTGCCGAGAAGGAGGAAGACCACGCGGTTCAGCAAATATGTCGACAAATTCAGTAAGCAATTGGGCAAGATTTTGATCTTCAATTTCTATTTTCTTCCCCTCTGGTTGCTGCTGGAGGTGCATCAAAAAGCCACCATTTACCTTATGTAAAACTTTCTCCATTCGTTGGATCGAAACAGTGGTAACGTTGCTTCCGCGCTTCCCGCGTAGGATGATCTGTTTGCCCTTACAATAGAATTTCATAATTAATTTAGAAAAGTTCCAAGAGACATCACCTAGTGTAGTCAGCCATTCTATACCAAGCACTGCCTCATAGTCATCGATTGGTAGGAGGAAGAAATCGATGATAATTTCTTGGTCTTGTAGTAATAGTTTCACCTGCGGGCATCTTTGGTCGCACTTTAGGATTCTGCCGTCGGCAACCTTTACATCGAACTTGCTGCAACCTTCAATATGCAGTGCCATCCGAGCAGCAACCTTACTATTCAGGAAGTTATTAGTGCTACCCATGTCGATAAGAACAGTGATCGGCTGTTGTTTAAGAAGGCCTCCAACTTTCATCGTTTGCGGATTTGAGTAGCCGGCTAGTGCGTGTACCGTAATGTCGGTCAGCTGTGGCTCTTCTTTCATACCTTCTTCTTCATGTTCAAGGCTCTCTTCTAGATGTTCAATGACCTCTTCTTCTATTGGTTCAATCATAAGAAGTCAACCTTTTTTACAGCGATGCTCGCGGCTCCATGGCTCGTCGCAATGCCAACATAACCCCTTCGCAGATCGCTCCCAAAGTTCTTCTCTTGTTAACCTTTTCGGTGCAGGGACTCGGTTGATAGTAGGGGGGTTGAGGGCTTTAGTATTGTAGGTCGTGGAGTGATCCTAGTCCTCCGGGCTTCATGGTTCAATCACTCCTCTTGAAGTCGTGCGAAAGAGATGGCTGCCATAAGCGTGTAAGGTTGTTGCGCCTTAACTTCTCCCCGGATCTCTGGCTTTAAGCCCTCAATAAAGGTCCCCAATAACTATTTTTCAGATCAATTACGAGTTTGATTAGATAACCTTTCAAACCTGGTCTGGTACTCCTGAATGGTGGAGGTTTGTCGGATCTTTGCTAGTTGTCCGTCAATTTTCTCGTAATAAGTTGGTCCGAAGCGGATCAGTAGTCCTTCTTTGAATTGTCGCCATGAAAGGACTCCATAAGTGTGTTCAAACCAGTCAAACCATTGTATGGCATCCCCTTCAAGATGTATAGCTGCAATTTCCACCATGGATGCATCCGTAATTTTATGGTACCAAAAATATCGCTCTGCGTGCGAGATCCAACCAATTGGGTCTCCTTCTTCCCATCTAGGGAAGTCCACTCTCATGCGCGAATAGTTAGGGTCGGTCATAGAGCCTCCCCTCTCTTGGAAGTCATCTCTTTGGGCATGATGTGATTGGTTAGAGCTCTCTCCTTGATGTGATTTCTTTGGGCTTGGTGGTCGGCCCAAACTGAATTCGGTAAGGAGAGTCTGAATCTTATCCTCCATTCGTGCCTCAAAGGCTTCAAATTTAGCATTGATTGCCTCCTCAGATGCCATAGTATATGACTCCAAATCTGTGATGTTAAGATCTCTCTTTTGTTGATGGGTTAAAGGCATGTATAGGTTTGATAGAAATCAGTGAAAGTTTGCTGCAGAATTGTGTTGTCTTGTAAGAGCAGAATTATCGTCGAAGAAACAGCGGTTTCTCGACGAAATCTCCATAAAAAATTTGAGAGATTTGAGGAGGGAATTGATAGTAATATCTCAGTTTATATGACAGCAAGGATGTCCAATTTAATCAAGAAAATTTTGGCAGTAACAGCAAGAAAATTAGTGTAAGTTGAGATAACAGAATTCTCGTCGAAAAATTTCAGCAACTTACGATGAAAATTTACAGCAATATAGGAACGAAAATTTTTTTTTTTTTGGATTTTCGAATAGGGATAACTAAATTGCATCAACAGTATGGTAGGAAACCAGAACCTGTTGCAATTCACGGGGAGATCAAAGGATGATCTGTGGTGGTGGAGATGACGGTGGAATTTGGCGACAATCTTTTAAGCAATTGTGGGAATTGCTTGGGCGGTTGTGGAGGGTTGATGGATGGTTATGGAAGGGTAGTGAGATGCCAAGAATGTTGCTCTGATACCAGGTGTTAGAACCTTTGCAGATTCTAAACTTGGGGTTGATCTCTTTAGGGGATCGGCCTCCTTGGAACTCTATAGGGGTTCCTCCCTCCAAGTTGCTGCTCAAAGGCTGCAGAAAATATTCATCTATTGCTTATAAAAAGAGGAGGAATACATGACTATTTATAGGGCTTCTAAACCCTAACTCCTAATAGGACTCCTACTCAAGACTCCTACTTCTAACCAACTCCTAATAAGACTCCTACTCAAGACTCATATTCCTTTACAATTCCTTATTTTTCTCTAAGAAACAACCTTCTACATGAATGTCCCTCTCAATTAGGACTCTCCTAGCTAGAGTCCTAATAGAATGTCCCTCTCAATTAGGACTCTCCTAGCTAGAGTCCTAACAAGCACCCCAAGATGAAATATTAAGCCAAATAAAATCCTTATTTAATAGTTCTTGTAGTTATTTTTCTAATTCTGCTTACTCAAATGATATCATTCTGTAGAGAGGCTTAGATTTTAGGATTGTCCCAAGGACCAAATCAAAAGCAAAGTCACTTTTAGAGGTAATTCAGGCAAATCATCTTGGGATACATTAGGCAAGGAGATAAATCATATCCAATACTTTCAAAATAAAAGATGGGCTGATCTAATATGCAAAAAGTGATCATTAATTATATAACAATTCATACTGGTATGATAAGAAGATAGCCAATTCATACCAAGTATAATATCAAAATTCTAAATCTCTAGGAGAACTAAATCAGCAAAAAGTTCAAGTTTTCCAATAAAAATCAGACAAGAGGACCAGATTCAAGTTTGTTATCAAAGAATCCTCGATAGTCATATTTACTTATAGCATATAATCCAGTGGTCTAAGTTGATTGCCCAAGTGATAAGCAAAATATTATGAATCAAATCGTAGATAGGACCCATGGTCAAACAAATATTTGCATTCTTTCATAAACATACATAATACCTTCGACTACTAATTCAGAAGTTTTAGAATCATATTCAGTGATAGCATACACTCTGACATGGGCTGATGATTTAAGAGGCAGTGACTCTTTCTTCTTGTTCAAAGGGTAGTCTTTTATTTTATGATCCAACTTTCTACAAACAAAATAAACTCCAATCACCCGAAAACACAAATTTTTTCATAATTTAACTTGTAATTCACACATAATTGAGTCTTTTGTGGTGACTTCTCATTTCAAATCCAAATGTCTTAACCCTTTTGTGTATTACTTTCTGATTCATTTCCAATCATATTTTTATTGGTAAACTTGTCCTTATCATTCTCGCTACTGATCTTCAAAAATTCTTTTCATTGTTCCCATTAATGATCAGCCTCTACTTCCAATATAATGTGGCAAAAGAAATCTTTTAATCATCAGAACAATTTTGTACACCAAATATCTGTTAGGATCGAGAGCACTAAGAGGGGGGGGGGGGTGAATTAGTGTAGCGGAAATCTTTCAGCGATTAAAAACGAAAGCTGCGTTCGTTCGATAAAAACTATTTTGATGCAAAAGCCGATTCTAAGATTACTTATGATTAAGTGCAGTTTACGTTTAAACACAGTTTGCGTCTAAGCGCAGTTTGCGTCTAAATGCAGTTTGCATCTAAATGCAGATTGCGTCTAAGCGCAGTTTGCATCTAAGCGCAGTTTGCGTCTAAGCTCAGATTGCGTCTAAGCACAGTTTGCGTCTAAGCGCAGTTTGTGTCTAAGCGCAGATTGCGTCTAAGCGCAGTTTGCATCTAAACTCAGATTCTGAAAGATCTGAACTTAGACACTCGTTCGTAAAAGCACAGAAGGCAGTTTGTAGTTATAAATGGAATCAAAACGTAAACGTAAACTGCAAAGAAACTCATTCGTAAAAGCGCAGAAGACAGTTTGCAGTTATAAATAGAATCAAAACGTAAATGTAAACTGCAATGTAAGGTTCGTACGAAAACATCGATTTATGTCTAAATGCATATTCGAAAAGATTAGAACTTAGAAACTTGTTCGTAAAAGCGCAGAGAGTAGTAGCTATGTAGGAGGTTTGCAGTAATGATAAAGTGCTCAAAATAAAAGCAAACCAGAGATTTAGAGTGGTTCGATCAGTCTTGACCTACTCCACTTTTGGCTTCCTCCATCGACGAGGTCACCGACGTCAACTAGAAGCCTTCCTTCAATAGGCGAAGGCCAACTACCCTCTTACAGATTCACTCCTTTTGACGGGCTTAGGAGACAACCCTTACAGAAGTTTTCTCTCCTCTCTTTACAACTCAAACTTGAAGAATAGAAAGAGGAGAACTAGCAGTTTTGAGCTCTAAGAAACACAGAAAAATAGCAAGATTTCGAGTGTGTATTCTATGCTTTCAGTGCTGAATGGGTGGGGTATTTATAGGCCCCAACCCAGTTCGAATTTGGAGCTCAAAACGATCAAATCCCGGAATTCCGGGATCAGGCGGTTGCACCTCCTGACTGGAGCGGTTGCACCGCCTGGTAGAGCTCGAAGACTGAGCCTCTGGGCGGTGCCACCTCTGTCAGGGGTGGTTGCACCTCTCTGCCAGAGCTTGAAGACCGAGCTCAGGCGGTTGCACCGCCTGACTGGAGAGGTTGCACCGCCTGGCAGAGCTCGAAACTTGAGCTCTAGCGGTGCAACCTCCTGACATAGGAGGTTGCACCGCCCAGTCTCACTCGAAGACTGAGCCCTAGGCGGTTGCACCTCTTGGCTGGGGCGGTTGCACCGCCCAGTCTCGCTGGGAGACATAGCCTGGGCGATGCTACCTCCCTGCCTGGGCGGTTGCACCTCCCACAGCAACCTGGGTCCGAATGGGTTAAACCATTCGACCCAATTTGAGTTCTTCAGGGGCCCAATTGCCCCAGGATTAAGCTAATGGGATCACCTCCCATTTCTAACTTAATCAAAGTGCTAACTACGATTATTTCCTAAGACATATTCTGCAGCTTGCTTCGGTGTGTCACTCGCTTCTTCCGGCGAGTTTCCGGCGAACTTCCGTCGATCATCCGATGAACCCTCGGTGATGCTCCTGCGGACTTCCGGCAAACTCCTAGACTGCGATGATCCATTTGGCAAGTTCCGACGAGCTCCTTTGGCAAGCTTCTGGACTTCTCGGATTTGTTCCCGCAGAACCTCCGACGATTGTCCGAACTTCCGTCGAGCTCTCGAACTCCCAACGTGATCATTGTCATGACTCCGGCGCAACTCCTGCTGCATATCTTACTTTCATCGTAGTTAATCCTGCACACACAAAACAAAAACTTCGATCGAGACAATTAATCCTAAGCAATTAACCAAGTTGTCCGGCATGTCATTGGTCCCTCGACGCTTCGTCCGATTCTTCGGCGCATCATCCTTTCTTACAGCCTATTGCCCAATCGGCCAGTTGATTCCGCAACTCCGATATCCTTGGCACAATACCTGCTCTTCTTGGCCCGATGCCCGAGTCCACGGCCCGAAGCCTTCTGTCGATACGTCGACCGATCCGCCGGCCCGACGTCCAATCTTCTGACATGTTCCTCTGGCACAACATGATGTTCCTGCTTTAATTATCTCATCCTGATCGAAGCACCCTGCGTCACTCAAAACGCAGATTAAATCATAAACATATATCAAGTAGTTTCATCATCAAAATACGAGATTCAACAATCTCCCCCTTTTTGATGATGACAACTACTTGATGACGGAGTTAACCTTAACTCCCGGAGTTTAAACAAACTCCCCCTATCAATATGCCATATTGATAGAAACTCTTAGATTCAAAAATCTAAGCAACATGTCATCATAAACGGAGTTAACCTTAACTCCCAGAGTTTAAACAAACTCCCCCTATCAATATGCCATATTGATAGAACCTTGAATTCAAACTGAATTCAAGTCATTGCAATATTCATCATGAATACTTGCAACACATTATCATGAACTTATGCATAAACTTATGCATAACCTATCATGTCATCAAATACTTCTCCCCCTTTGTCATCAACAAAAAGGAGAAGTACCACAATCAAGTGTTTGTGATGTAAGTTTAACTCATTGCATGAAAAATATAATCTCAAGTTTTATCATCATGCAGTTTGCTATCATCAAATGGTAAGATATCAATATGTAAATTGCGATTCAAGTTCTTGATATCTTAACATGATATGACATTCATAGCACCTATTCATATGAATGCTACTTTTGATATCTCATCATAATATGGCATTCATAACATCTATTCATATTCTTCAAATATGGCACTCATAGTATCAATTTATATATTTCTCCCCTTTTGTCATCAACAACAAGGAGACCGATATAAACAAATTTTAAATATAAGTGCGATGCCATAAGTTGGTTCATGTCATTTTCCAACAGTGAGTGATAGGATACCAATTATGCAAACATCTCGAGGAAAACATGACATGGAGATAGCTTTTATTGCTTCTTTCTTTTTATTTGTTATCTTTTTACATGAAGGAGGAAAGCCATATGTGAAGTTCAAATCGATAAGGTATTAAAGCACACTTCATTTTTGCAAGGATTAAGATATGTAAGTGAGTCAAATCCTTATATGTAAAAATATCTTCCTTTTATAAGAGGGAATCATCAAATATGTTTCTCGAAAAATATTTTTCACATGATAAGTGCATTTGCTAGATGATTCCATATGTCAAAAATCAATGATGTGAATTAAACTTGATATGACATATGCTTGTTAAATTCGGAAGAGGATAATGTATCAAGAAAATCCAATTGTTAGGATCAAGAAAATCCGAAAATGAAATTTGACACTTTCATACATTCGGACAGGGTTTTACTAGAGATATTCAATTACAATCATGAAGGTAAAACATGCTTATTATCATGGAAATTTTTGTATTCAAGCACATAATTTCCAACATGTAATCATGGTAAGTAATTGTGTAAAATTATTATGGCAATCAAGTGATTTGATCATTCAATCAAAAAAGTCTGAAAAATAATTTTAACTCGTTTAATCATTCGGACATATTTTTGCCATAGTTTTTCGAATATAATCATGAAGATAAGGTATGCTCATCATCATGGTAGTATGATAGCAAGTTTACCATATTCAAGCTAGCAAAAAATTTCAACATTTTAAGGCTCGCAAGCTAGCAATTTTGAGATGTTCAAGAAAGCAACTCTTGCTTCTTGAAATATAAGTTTTGCTAGATGTGCAAGTTAACTTTTTGCTTCTTGAGATAGGCAAGATAGCATTCCTTGGTGATGTTCAATATAGCTAAGTTCTACATCATGCAAGCTAGTGAATTTTATAACATTTTAGAACATATATAATCACCAAAGCATCATAAATTTTAATGATGTGCAAAATTACAAATTTTGCATGATTGCATTTGTGTGTCTTAAGATTTGCAAGATAGCACTTCTTGGTGATGTTCAAGATAGCAATTTCTTCTCTTTTGAGAAGTGCAATTTTTGCTTTCTTCTTGAATTGTGCAAGCTAGCTATCTCCCCTTTTGTCATTGTCAAAAAGAAGGGAAAAACCCTTTACATCAATTTTTAAATCATGACAAAGGTTAGTATCAATCTCATTTGTGCATCATTATATTTTCAAATTAAAACATGCACATTTTCAAAACATATAAACTCGTTATTATATGCATGATTCCAAATCATCATTCATATTATTTCAATCATTGTTTCACTTATCACTATAGCTTATCATGCATAATATGTAAAACCATCTAACATGATATAAACATTTATTTATTTAATTTTTTAAGCATTCATGATACACATCATACATTATCATAATAAAAAGCATATGCATCATTCCAAATCATAAATATTTCAAATCATCATGGTATTAATTTGTCACATTGCATCCTACCATGCATGATCGAAACTTCTCATTTGCATACATCAAAATAAATTCATGAATATCTCATGCATTCATATCATCACTTGAGGAATATTGAAAAGAAATAATTGGGTGATGAGATAAATATTTCATAAATACAAAGAATTGCATAAAAATCATATCAAGGAATACAAGTCACAATCATTCAAGAGAAAAATCAAGATCATGATTTTAATAAAACTCATTTCAAATTTGAATCATCAAAATCATTTTTATGGCTCACAAAATTTATAACATAAATAGATTCATGATTTCATTGATAATATATTTTTCCCTTTTTAAGTGTTTCATTTTAAGTGGTCGATTTCATGTTAGCATGCCTTTTCATTTAAGAAAACATGCATCAATTTTTTTTTTTAAAGCCACTGTTATTATCATGAAAATCGATAATCAAGAATCATCATACATAATTTCAAAAATATATACTCATTAATCATAACTTCAAATTAAACATGATTTCATATACTCAAAATCGAGAAATAACAATGGAAATCAACATGATACACATTATTACTTCTCAACCACATATAACATGATTTCATAAGGTATTTTTAATCAAAATCATTTTGTTTATCATAAACATGCAATTTTCATGATTATTTTCAAAATTACTAGAATGATAAGCATGATTCCTAATTGTTTGTATTTTCATTATAAAATTATTAAACATGCAATTTTTAAGAAAATTAAAAAAGGAGAAATGCTTTATGAAAAGCATCATGTAATTTCAAAGTAAATTAAAGGCATTTTGATTACCTCAGCGTCGAAAGGCGTAAAGGCGTAGTTTGCCACCTCGCCTTTGTTGATTTTCTCCTCGCCTTCAGAGGAGCTCGATTCATCCCAGTTTTTGTTCTTCTTCTTGCGTTCAAAGCAAGTAGTTCCGTTCTTTTTACTTTTTAATTTTTGTTTCATATGTAGTTTAAGTTCACCATCACTTGAGCTTATGCTCGAGTGGTCTTCAAATGTTCTATGTCCCAAATCCTTCCTGTTCTTTGGAAGGTGGTTCTCAAGTTCTTCACGTGCATTGCACGTCATTTCATATGTGATCAATGAACCAATTAGTTCTTCAAGTGGAAATTGGTTCAAGTTTTTCGATTCTTGAATAGCAGTTACTTTTGAATTCCAAGTTTTAGAAAGTGAGCGCAAAACTTTGTTAACGAGTTCAAAATCCGAAAAGCTTTTACCAAGTGATTTTAAACCATTGACGACATCCGTAAAACGGGTGTACATGTCAACAACGGTTTCGCTTGGTTTCATATGAAAAAGCTCGAAATCATGCAGTAAAATATTAACTTTTGAGTCTTTGACTCTACTAGTTCCCTCGTGCGTGATTTCAAGAGTGCGCCAAATATCGAAAGCCGTTTCACACAAAGAAACCCGATTGAACTCATTTTTGTCCAAAGCGCAAAATAAGGCATTCATAGCCTTTGCGTTTAAAGAAAAATACTTCTTCTCTAAATCCGACCATTCGTTCATCGGTTTAGAGGGAAGTTGAAAACCGTTTTCAACGATATTCCATAAATCCATATTTAGAGAAATCAAGAAAACTCTCATTCGAGTTTTCCAATAAGTGTAGTCCAATCCGTTAAAGAACGGTGGACGAAAGACCGAAAAGCCCTCTTGAAGAGCCATTTCTCTCGGGTGTAAATCCGAAATGAGAAATACCCCGCTCTGATACCAATTGTTAGGATCGAGAGCACTAAGAGGGGGGGGGGGTGAATTAGTGCAGCGGAAATCTTTCAGCGATTAAAAACGAAAGCTGCATTCGTTCGATAAAAACTATTTTGATGCAAAAGCCAATTCTAAGATTACCTATGATTAAGTGCAGTTTACGTTAAAACACAGTTTGCGTCTAAGCGCAGTTTACGCAGTTTGCGTCTAAATGCAGTTTGCGTCAAAATGCAGATTGCGTCTAAGCGCAGTTTGCATCTAAGCGCAGTTTGCGTCTAAGCTCAGATTGCATCTAAGCGCAGTTTGCGTCTAAGCGCAGTTTGCGTCTAAGCACAGATTGCGTCTAAGCGCAGTTTGTGTCTAAACTCAGATTCGGAAAGATCTGAACTTAGACACTCGTTCGTAAAAGCGCAGAAGGCAGTTTGCAGTTATAAATGGAATCAAAACGTAAACGTAAACTGTAAAGAAACTCGTTCGTAAAAGCGCAGAAGACAGTTTATAGTTATAAATAGAATCAAAACGTAAATGTAAATTGCAATGTAAGGATCGTACGAAAACACTGATTTACGTCTGAATGCAGATTCAGAAAGATCAGAACTTATAAACTTGTTCGTAAAAGCGTAGAGAGCAGTAGCTATGTAGGAGGTTTGCAGTAATGATAAAGTGCTTAAAATAAAAGCAAACCAGAGATTTAGAGTGGTTCGGTCAGTCTTGACCTACTCCACTTTTGGCTTCCTCCACCGACGAGGTCACCGACGTCAACTAGAAGCCTTCCTTCAATAGGCGAAGGCCAACTACCCTCTTACAGATTCACTCCTTTTGACGGGCTTAGGAGACAACCCTTACAGAAGTTTTCTCTCCCCTCTTTACAACTCAAACTTGAAGAATAGAAATAGGAGAACTAGCAGTTTTGAGCTCTAAGAAACATAGAAAGATAGCAAGATTTCGAGTGTGTGTTCTATGCTTTCAGTGCTGAATGGGTGGGGTATTTATAGGCCCCAACCCAGTTCAAATTTGGAGCTCAAAACAATCAAATCCCGGAATTCCGGGATCAGGCGGTTGCACCTCCTGACTGGAGCGGTTGCACCGCCTGGTAGAGCTCGAAGACTGAGCCTCTGGGCGGTGCCACCTCTGTCAGGGGCGGTTGCACCTCTCTGCCAGAGCTCGAAGACCGAGCTCAGGCGGTTGCACCGCTTGACTGGAGAGGTTGCACCGCCTGGCGGAGCTCGAAACTTGAGCTCTGGCGGTGCAACCTCCTGACATAGGAGGTTGCACCGCCCAGTCTCGCTCGGAGACTGAGCCCTGGGCGGTTGCACCTCTTGGCTGGGGCGGTTGCACCGCCCAGTCTCGCTGGGAGACATAGCCTGGGCGGTGCTACCTCCCTGCCTGGGCGGTTGCACCTCCCACAGCAACCTGGGTCCGAATGGGTTGAACCATTCGACCCAATTTGAGTTCTTCAGGGGCCCAATTGCCCTAGGATTAAGCTAATAGGATCACCTCCCATTTCTAACTTAATCAAAGTGCTAACTACGATTATTTCCTAAGACATATTCTGCAGCTTGCTTCGGTGTGTCACTCGCTTCTTCCGGCGAGTTTCCGGCGAACTTCCGTCGATCATCCGATGAACCCTCGGTGATGCTCCTGCGGACTTCCGGCAAACTCCTGGACTGCGACGATCCACTTGGCAAGTTCCGACGAGCTCCTTTGGCAAGCTTCTGGACTTCTCGGATTTGTTCCCGCAGAACCTCCGACGACTGTCCGAACTTCCGTCGAGCTCTCGAACTCCCAATGTGATCATTGTCATGACTCCGGCACAACTCCTGTTGCATGTCTTACTTTCATCGTAGTTAATCCTGCACACACAAAACAAAAACTTCGATCGAGACAATTAATCCTAAGCAATTAACCAAGTTGTCCGGCATGTCATTGGTCCCTCGACGCTTTGTCCGATTCTTCGGCGCATCGTCCTTTCCTGCAGCCTATTGCCCAATCGACCAGTTGACTCCGCAACTCCGATATCCTTAGCACAATACCTGCTCTTCTTGGCCCGATGCCCGAGTCCACGGCCCGAAGCCTTCTGTCGATACGTCGACCGATCCACCGGCCCGACATCCAATCTTCTGACATGTTCCTCCGGCACAACATGATGTTCCTGCTTTAATTGTCTCATCCTGATCGAAGCACACTGCGTCACTCAAAACGCAGATTAAATCATAAACATATATCAAGTAGTTTCATCATCAAAATACGAGATTCAACAATATCTTCTCTGTTTGCATCATCCATTTTTCTACCACCAATGAAATTATGTTCATCATGCTTCTGCTGCGCCACTCTGATTCAATATCCCCGATCAATCCTTTCATTCCCCTTAATTAATTAGAAACAAATGAAATCGGAGGACCAAATGTCCTCATCATCTTAGATTCCTAAAATACATCAAAGAAAATTTCCACCGATCATTATAGTTCACTAGACCTCAATATATTTTGCACGTCAACATATCAAATATTTCAATGATCCTCAAATCATGCTCTGATACCACCTCTGTCACGCCCCTCAAATATCCATGATATTAAAACAATTTCAACACAAATCCATCCAGGATCCAAATACACATTTGAGGACACTGAAAAACATTCTATCAAATTCACATCTATAAAACCTGTGCAGTTTATAATCATATATCACGTCATCCGATAATTCACATTTATGTCAACCCAAGCCAACTTAACAAACATGAACAACATTTATAAATCCATAAGCTAAGTAATTTATACAATCAAAACTCCAACCATTTACTACAAGTTCATATCATCGTAAACTAGACTTAACATTTCGAAATTTCAAATAAGAGAGATCTTCTAATACTTTTACACAGTATATCCATTTCGATTCATCGACAATATTTCATTACATACAAAATATGCTTATACAACAATAACATAATAACCAACAAGACTTGCCCATAATTCAGAATAGCTCTCCACTGCCTCAGCCTAATTCAAACATCTCAAAGAATGACAAGCTGACCTGAAATATTTATATAATAACGGAGTGAGCTAAAAATAGCTCAGCAAGTAATAAAGCATATATAGCACGAGAAGGGACAGTTTCAAACAAACAAGACATCACAATGCAAGACAGAATCCAAAAGATTCAAGGATATCATCTCATTAGATATAGAATCGCAAATGTCATTTCATTCATAACATATTTGGTTCATAACAAATGGAGCATAGAGTAATTGGAGCATATCAATAGCGTACAAGATGTTCCGAAGCATATCAATGACAAATGGAACATTTCGGAACATATCAATGGTATGTGAAGCATTTTGAAGTATATCAATGGTATAGGAAATATTTTGGAGCATATCAATACAAAATACGAAACAGAAGCTTAGACGTCGTACCCTAGCAAAGTGCATGTGAGGTTTAACTCAGTGGTGGCTCCATGCCGTGATGAGTTCTCGACTCCATCCACGGGTAGTCCTTTCCTACTCGAGCCCTCTCACCCTACCCAAGTGCTAGGTCGGCTCTGAATTTCATATCAAACAGATAGAAGGTGAAGTGGGATTCCAAACATAATATGGTCTATCCATTTCTAAATGACCACCAAACATAATCTATAGCATCGCGGGCTCTAAGCACATACCCTTTATCATTTCTGGCAAAAGGTCCAAATAATCCCACAAACACCAGAGTACAAAAGGGTATTGTGAACAATAAATTTGGACATATCGGAAGCATATGCGGAACAACGAAATGTACATGTGCCTTTATGAAACATTACGATACAAACATGAAGTTTACATAACAGATTTAAGTATCCAAATACATGTAGGACAAGAGCATACAAGAATTCAAAGTAGTAATATAAAGCTCAATTGAATAAGAAACCTAAAGGATATCAATTTCCAAATGAATGAAACCAGAATATGTGAAATCGACCAAAGCTCGATTTCTGGCAGAATTCAAGAGGCACATTGAACAAATGATTCAAACTATCAATCGTGTTCCAATATACTCAAGAAAGCTATCAAAAGAAAGGTTTATGAGTCTATAATCTGATCAAATAATTTTTGTCCAAATCAGAGGTCAATACATGAAGTTATAATCATAACAAGGTAAAAAGGCCAGAATCTCAGAAGTTGCACAGATTCGGATCGTTACGTCTAAACAGGAGATATATCAAATGCACGGCTAGAACAATTTAAAGTTCCTCATATTCAAAGTAAATGTAGAGATAAAATTACAGTAAGGAAAGATCAGGACACTTGCAATAGGAAAGATTAGAAAGCTTGCAATAGGAAGGATCGGAACACTTGCAATAAAAAGGATTGAAACATTTGCAATAGAAAGGATTGAAACACTTGCAATAGAAAGGATCGAAACACTTGTAATAAGAAAAATTAGAACAATTACAGGAGAAACGATCGGGAAACTTGCAATAGGAAAGAATTGAAAGCTTGCAATATGAAGGATCGGAACACTTGCAATAGGAAAGATAAGAACACTTGCATGAGGAAGATCATAATACTTGCAATAAGAAAAATTAAAACAATTACTGGAGAAACAATCAGGAAACTTGCCTTTCAAAGATTTCGATCCGAAGATCCAAAGAAGGTGTCAGCCCAAATCCTTCTACTTTTCCTCCGTGTCCTCTCCCTGTTCCGTGTTCTATATATGTCTTCTCTTTTTCCTCCACAACTGCAGCTCATACAGAACATAGAGGTATAGTCACCTGCTCTCTCTTACTCTCATTCCGTTGTTTTCTTTTTCAAACACAGCTGTCGCAGCCATCGCCGTTGCCACTACCACAGTCGTAGCCACGACCGTAGCTGCTGTCACAACCACAGCCCCTTCCACTGCACTACTTCCTTCCTCCCTTCTCTCGTTCCTACTTTTTCTTTTCCAAACCCAGCTACCGCTGACGCAGTTGCCACCACCGCAGCAGCCGCAATCACGGCCACGGCCCCTTTTTTTCTTTCCCTTTTCTTTCTTTCTCTTTCCCAAAAGCAGCTGCTGCAGCCACCACCGCTGCCGCGGTTACCGCAGCCAACCTAGCAGTCGCAGCTGCAGTCGCAGCCACGGCCGCAACCACCACAGCCGTAGCCTCTTCTTCCTCCCCTGCTCTGTTTCCTCTCCTTCTCTTCCAACTGCAGCTGCCACTGCCGTAGCTGCCTCCCCTTCTCCTCTTCCTCTCTTCTTCCCTTTTCCTTTCTCTTCTTCCTTTCCTTCTCTTCTTTCCCAGCTGCACTACTGTAGTCACAGCCTCAGCCACGGCCGTAGCCTCTTCTTCCTCCCCTGCTCATCTTCCTCTCCTTCTTCTCTTCTAGCTGCAGCTGCCATCGCCGCAGCCGCAGCCCCTTCTTCCCCTTCTCTTCTTCCTCTCCTTCTCTTCTTCCTTCCTCTTCGTCTTTCCCTGCCACAGCTACATCTGCCACAGCCGCAGCTGCTTCTTTCCCTTCTCCTCTTCCTTCTCCTTCGTTTCTTCTTCTTCTCTTCTTCCTCACCATCTCTTCCTCTCCTTCTCTTCCAGCTGCAGCTGCCACTGCCGCAGCCGCAGCTCCTCCTTTCCCTTCTCTTCTTCTTCTCCTCTTCTTCTTCCCTCCTCCTCCCCGGCGTCACACACACCCTCTCCTCTGTTTCCTTTGCAGGAAACAGAGGTATCACAACCTCTTCTCATGCTTCCTCTTCTTCTTCTCTTCCTCTTCTTCTTCTCCCCGACGAACAGCACCTCCTCTCCTCTGTTTCCTCCTGCAGGAAACAAAGGTGTCGCCTCTTCACCCGCTTCTACTTCTTCTCTTCCTCTTCTTCTTCTTCTCCTTCTTCTCCTTCTTCTCCTTCTTCTTCTTCCCTTCTCCTACCCGACACCCCACACCTTCTCACTGCAGCCCATGCCGTAGCCATCCTTCTTTTTTCTCTTTTTCTCTTCTTCTTTTTCCTCTTCTTCTTCTTCTCGTCCCCAACACCCCACACCTCGTCTCCTCTGTTTCTGCCTGCAGGAAACAGAGGTGCTGTAGCCCTAGCTGCTGCCACCTCTCGCTCCTCTCCCACTTCCCTCTCTTTTTCTTCTTCTTCTATTCTTCTCTTCTCCCTCCTCTTCCTCCTCTCTTCTTTTCCCTCTTCTTCTTCTTTTCTTCTTCTTCTCTTCTTCCTTTCTCCTCCCCAACGCCCCACGGCTCCTCGCTGCAGCCCTTGCCGCAGCCACCTCCTCTTTTCTTCTTCTTCTTCTTCTTCTTCTTCTTCTTCTTCTTCTTCTTCTTCTTCCTCTGCTTCTCTTCTTCTCCTCTTCTCCTCCCCGACGCCCCCACACATGAACTCCTCTGTTTCCTCCTACATGAAACAGAGGTGCTGCAGCCCTAGCTGCTACAGCTATCTCTCTTTCCTCTCCCTCTTCCCTCTCTTCTTCTTCTTCTTCTTCTTCTTCTTTTCTTCTCTTCTCCCCTCTTCTTCTCCCCACACCCCACCGCTCCTCTCTCTGTCTCGAGAACAAAGAGCGTGGGAGGCGGTAGGATAAAACCAAAATTTTCGATTTTCTTTATTTTCTTTTCATTTTGCAACTTAGCAATTTAGTCCTTAAAATTTCTATATTTACATATAGATCCTCCAATTTACATATAAATCTTTATTAATAAATTTTTAAAAGTGAGAGATATTATAATAACCTCTTGGTTTCACTCATCCTCAGTATCCAAAACATGTTTGTAAACTTCGAAAAGCTATTTATGGACTTCGTTAGGCTCCAAGAGCTTAGTACATTGAACTTGGCTCTTTTTTTATTTCAGTTGGCTTTTTCAATTCCAAATCTGATACCTCGTTATTTCTACAACAACACCATGGAGACACAATATATATTCTGGTATATATGGATGACATTATTGTCATAGGCAACAATCCCATAGAAATCCAAGCATTCATCAAACAGTTAGCAGATTGATTCTCACTTAAAGATCTAGGACCCTTGAACTACTATCTAGGCGTAGAAGTTACATTCACATCTTCATGTCTCTTTTTATCACAACGAAAGTACATTCAAAATTTGTTATTAAAAACAAACATGCATGATACAAATGCGGTCTCAAATTATCTAATAGACGTCCTACCACGGAACCCACTTAATACCGCTACGTCATTAGCTCTTTACAGTACTTAACTCTCACCCATCCAGACATCTCCTATGCAGTCAACAAATTATCACAGTTTATGCAGAGGTCATCTACTATGCACTGGTCTACAATCAAATGAATCCTACAATATCTTAAAGGGACCCTCAATCATGGTATCTTTATTCGTAAACACTCTCCACTTCATCTTCATGCATTTTTCGATGTCGATTGGGCAGACAATTTTGATGATAGAATATCCACATCGGGGTATATTGTCTTCTTTGGTGCTAATTCAATCAGTTGGAGTTCTAAGGAGTAAAAGATAGTCGCATAGTCTATAACTGAAGCTGAATACCATGTCATTACCACTACCACTGCAGAACTCAATTGGGTCACAAATCTACTCAAGGAACTCAACATCAATTCCACTCCTACAATATATTATGATAATGTCGAAGCTACCTATTTGTGCACTAATCCGGAGTTCCACTTTCGCATGAAACATATTGCTATCGACTTCCACTTTGTGCGAGATCAAGTTGTCCGTCATCAACTTCGTGTTTCTCATGTATATACGGTTGATCAATTAGCCGACTCACTCACGAAGCCTCTCGCTTGTAAACTTTTTATATTGCATCGATCCAAGATTGGTATCCTTGATAGGAGCACCATCTTGCGAGGACATGAAAGCATATAAGATTTTTCTAACTGTTTAAGAAAATCTCTCTACTCTATCGAGAGAAATCCTCCCTCTTAACCTATATAAATAGCAAGAGAATATATCAATGCAAACAGCTTCTTCTATAATTTATATTTTCTATCCTCTTCTAACAATCAGTACACGAGAAGATGGATAGGTGTCAGAGACAATGACAGAAGAAAAACTTGCTTGGCATAGAGGTTAATTTAACACAGCCAAATTCGAAAAATAGCTACGCTTTTACTATGGGTAAACAACTCTAGCCAAAAAGATTGATATTTAAAATAATTTTTTTTATTTAGTCCTTCGGCCTCTTGGTTCTAAGTGTCCTCTGATACTAATTTATCGTGATTTGATTAAATAAAAATAAAATCATTAACTTAGTGAACTTAAATCATATGGTTCAAAATATTTAAATGTAAGTGGATAGAGTCATACGTTCATCCAATATAAAATAAAAATATATCTATCATTTTACCTTTGATATCAGACGAAACTGAGGAATCATAATTACTGACACTAAATCAAGTTGTTATCATAATTAATGCATGAATTCATGGGTATTCAGTTGGTATTATATCGGATAAGGTGGACGTTAATTCTATCCTATTTATTTTTTTTAACTCGACTAGGGTGTCTTCTAAATATGTACACAAGCATCAAAATCGAATTTAAGCAGTTCAGAAGGATGTTTTTTTTTTTTTTTAATAAATTTTTGGAAGCTTTCGGCAGTAATCACCTTAGATTATTGTTCGAGCAAAAAGACCCAATAAATTAACTAAAGAGGTGCCGCCCAACTTGCCAACTTGCATGCGGCTGGAGTCGTCGTATCTTCGGTGCATGCGTTTTTATCATTCGAAGCCCCCACAACCAATTCATGCGGACGTCCCTACGTGTATTAATCCACTCTTCTTTTCTGCCTCCTGATTCGTGGCGGGAACGTCTTGTCCTTCTTTCCGATAAGAACTGACACCGGTTTATAATCATGCAATCATCAGATCAGATCACAACTCCAGATTGAATCTTCTTATCTTCTTCGCTTTCGAACCGCGACTCTTTCTTGACCTCGCTTTTCTATTGGTTTCCGTTGGCAGCAGAAGCAGGAACGTCAACTGCTGCGGCACTAATTCATGATAATTAAGTAAAACCGAATCGGGTAGCTGTCACTCGATCATATCGAAGTTCTTCTAGCAAATAATTATTCAATCTTTATCAACACAGTAGAGGAGAAGAGTACAAACTGAACTCCTGAAACTTGCTTCATCTTTTTCCCTGTACAATTTCCTTTTTTCTACCGAACAAGAAGACTGTTTATCGAAGTTCCTTTTTCGCTGTAAAATTCAATATTTATTCAATTTCCTTCATCTTTCTCATCTCATTGGTTCATATAATTAACAGGATTGTTCTTCGATCCTACTCAATTCCATTTTGGTTACTCCGATGCTCTCTTCATTTACTGGAATATCATACATAATATCATATGATTCAAGATGTTGTTGTCTTAAGATTCTTTATTTGTTTCTGTAATAAAAATAAATATATTATTAATAAAAATAAAAATTAATAAAAAAAATATAAGAAGCATGACATTAACGAAATGCTCGAGTTGTATATACAATTACTCTTGCTACATCTTCATCTATTAGCATTGTATCTTTTTTTATGATTAATAATAAAAATATCATCTCTAATTGGCTTATTCCATGTCTCCATAATAAAAGATAATATTCTTAGTAAATAAAAAATACATCAAATGTTTATGAAAATTCTACTTAAACTTTTTATCAATCAACCCGGCATAATTTTGATCTGTTGACCTTATTTCTCTTGCTAAGATTCTAAAAAAATATTATAAATCTATAAAATTCAATATTTACCCAAGACGATATGATTCTGAATTCAAGAGTATTATATATCTATCCTTCCTCAAAGTTCTAATAAGCACTGAGACTGACCCATTGGTCTTTGTGAACTCTATCAAGAATATTTTTTAAATGAAAGGACATAGACTTCAAGCTATCATAATGAATGGATTTTAAATCACATTTCCAATTCCTCCATTTTGAATTCATTCATTATAGTATCCACTTAGCTATGTTCTGAGTACGAGGATAGTCAAACTTTGATTGGAAAAAGATATTATAGACATCAATTAATAAATAATTATTTGGAGTTAAATCTCTTGTGTTACTTAATTCAAAATAACTAAAAAAATACCTCTATAGCTTCTACTATATCTTTTTTCAATCAATCAAGCATTTATTTTCATGTTTTGAAATTGATAGGTGTCATCTCTACCTTTCTTTTAATTGTACCCAAAAAATTATTTAGTAAATCTCTTTAGATAAGTTATTAGTTGTACTAAATTGAATCACGAAACATTTACCAGACCGTAAACTCTATATATCAAGTGAGTGTATCCTTCTATTCTTTTTGTCCTACAAAATTTATCACAACGAAAAGATATTAATAAAATCAAACACTTTTTAGAATATAATATAATAATATATAGATATTAAAATAATTAGTACTTGAATTAGTCATTTCGAGGTCACCCGTTAGAATTGTCCTTCCTCCACAACCAAGGAGCTCAAATTAAGCTTAAACTTGAGATTATAATCTTATCCTCACTAAATGTGAACGCAAATGTCTAGTCTTCTCCACTGATGGCACTAAATATATGTAAGTCAACAATGAGTTGATAAGCACCAATGGCATATGTGAATAATAGTATCACAAAGATTATGAACTAATAAATAATAAATAAATGATACATTAATAAAATAGAATAAATAAATTAAATTCACCATCTAATATGACTTACCAAAATTAATACTTAGGACTTTAACACATGTAAACATAGAAAATAAATAATTAATAATTAAGCACAAGTCAATATATGCCATAAATTCACATATGACATTTGAATCATCTTCAACAGAATTAGTTATGTGATTATTCTCCATCACTTCAAACATTAATAGTGTGTTCTTTCATCCATGTCATATTTGCAAAACTAAACTTCAGATCATAGACAAAATACTTAAATTAATTAATATTATAATAAATGAGAGGGTGACACAAGAGGAGGTTGAGTGGGTGACACAAGAAGAGGTCAAGATTGAAGAATGGATGATTCAGACATCTTTGAGTTCACACATAAAAAAAGTATTGGTTGTATATAATTTAATAATGATTAATATAAATCATTAAATTATTATTTATATTCTTTATAGTAGTTGTTTGATATGCTTTCTTACCCCTAAGTCGAAAGGATAGTGATGTCATTCTATCTATAAACAAAATTAAATGTTATAAATATAGGACATTATATCTAAAGTTTAAACAAATATAGAAAAAAAAATTCAGAGAAAATGACTATTCTAAATGTTTAGTATCTATAAATTAATTTCACTAAGCAAAATATGCAACAGATGTTTGTCTAATTTCATTAATTAAGATAAAAATTATAAACTATTTAAGATAATTATACAAACACCAAAATGAGATTTTCAAATAAAAATCTTCTAAAAGAAAATTATATTTATAATTTCACACCTTATTGTAATTAAAAACAAATATTAATCAACTTAAATCTTACCATAAACATAGAAGACTATCAACGATAATCCTAGAAGGTGTTGTAAATATAACCACATTACTCATGAATACATTTACTAATCTTATTGATCCAGACCCAAGATCTAGACACCTTAATAATAAATAATTTATGAACAAGACTCTCTTTTAGTTTTAGATCATCAATCTCCTCTTGTTTAACTAAAATTAACAAAACATGCCAAAAATATAAATATCAAGAATTAGTAAATGATTAATCATTTTCCTCTTATAAATATAAAAACCTTTGAGAACTCTAAAAATCGGTTTAAAAAAAATTATCATTTTTTCTTGAAAAAATAGAAGTTTGTTGTCAAAAAAAGGGAGGATGCCATCGGTAACAAATACACTATCATTCATAGTCGGAGAGGAAATGAGGTCATCGTTGACACAAATATCATATAAGAGTAGAGGGGTTTACCACCACTAGAGAGGGGAGGATATTGTGTAAATACCATAGAGATAGTGGAGAAGGAAAGATGTCATCGCTATTCACAAATACTAAAGAGGAGCAAAAGACTACATCGTAGGAGAGGAGCATAAGAGTTTGTTACAACTAGAGAGGGGACATCGCTATTCATTAACAAAGAGGAGTAGAGGAGGGAGAGGCGGTCTCCACCAATTACATTAGTGTAACCCTCGTGTAAATCTTTGTCTTTTGATTCAAACTTGAGTCGACCTGATTAACTTCATACGATTCGACTTGAATCCATTTGATTCACATTGTAACCACAATCATATCAAGCTAGCTCTTAGATCGATTCAGTTCGAATCTAATCGATTCAATAAAAAGGATTGATCCAATTTTAAGAATATTTTTATATTTTAAATAAAAAAATATTTCTTAATAAAAAAATAAAAAGAGGTGTCATCCAATAAAACTATGTTGTTGAGGACTTTTTTATATAAATTGCCCAAATAGAATAGGATGTTTCTCTTCTATTTTATCCCCAAAAAGAAAAGGAAAAAGTATTCAAGATAACAAATAAGGAGTTGAAAGTTTTTTATTTTTGTAAGGCCTCAATGATCTGATTAGTAAGCTATAATCAATCTTTATAATGATCGGGTTGGTCCGAAAAAATGGAGGGAGGGTCTCAAAAACGACCATGAGCTTTGAATGTCTGTAACACAATCCACCGGAAGAACCTAAAGATGGTTTGACTTCTGAACTCAGTCAGGAATGCGTTGCCACAGTCCACTCTTCTGGATGTTCCAATATTTTCCGAGGAGGAAATTATCATCATCTTCTTCGTCATCTCATTGCATTCCCAACAGCACTGGAAATCATCGTGGGTGTACGAGGGGGAAGACTTGGTATTCACTGGTCCACCACGGAAAGCTAAAGTGGCGTATGACTCCGTAAACCCAGTCGATGAAACCACGGCATCAACAACTCTTCCTTGTATGGCTATCTCTCATTCCGAACACACATATTACCCCCATCTACAGGTCTCCTGTTTTGACTGGCATGTGATCGGTCAAACTCAAACCAATTTTCTAATTTTGGTTCGTCTGCTACCCGCCCATTCTTTTACTCCCGCGTTGTTGCACGCACCCCATTCCCTTTTCTTTCGTCCCAGCCCAGTCTTTGGTCTCTACGCGCACCCTCCCTTTGACGCGCCACTCTCTCTCTCTCTCTCTCTCTCTCTCTCTCTCTCTCTCGTCTTCCACGGCCACATTACCATCTCCGTATATAAACGCAACAAGAGCGGCCTACGTCGTGGACTCGACGCCTTCTCTCCCGTTTCCCCCGACGACATAAAACTTACAAGACCACCAGGCTTCATCATCACACTTCCCGGTCCCCCGCCGTGCATGGGCCAATCCGCCTCCAGCCGTCTCACCGACTCGCCGCCGGCTGTGGTGGCGGGTATCTCCACCGCGACGGACTACACCGCTGACCTCCCCGACGACTGCCTCGCCCTCGTCTTCCAGTCGCTTGGCCCTGGTGACCGCAAGCGCTGTTCACTGGTGTGCCGAAGGTGGCTCGCCGTTGAGGGCCGGAGCCGCCTTCGCCTCGCGCTCGACGCCCGCGCCGCGCTCCTCGACGTGGCTCCTGCCATCTTCGCCCGCTTCGACGCCGTCTCCAGACTCACCCTCCGATGCAGCAGCCGCACCGACAGCATTGGCGACGAGGGGCTTGCCCTCGTCGCGGCGCGCTGTCCCAATCTTGCCAGCCTCAAGCTCCGCGCCTGCGGCGCCCTCACCGATGCCGGCATGGCCGCTGTCGCCCGTTACTGCTCGGGCCTGCGCAAGCTATCCGTCGGCTCCTGCGCCTTTGGCGCCAAGGGTGTTGACGCCGTCCTCCGCGGGTGCCCCCTCCTGGAAGAGCTCTCCATCAAGCGCCTCCGCGGCCTCCACGACCCGTCCGCCACCGCCGAACTCGTTGCCGGCGCCGCCTCCCTCCGCTCCGTCTGCCTCAAGGGTCTCTACAATGCGCAGTGCTTCGCACCGCTCATCGCCGGGTGCCCCAACCTCAAGACGCTCAAGCTCATCCGCTGCTCCGGCGACTGGGATCCCCTCTTGAAGAACATGGCCGCTAGGGTCCCCGGGGTTGTCGAAATCCACCTCGAGAGGCTGCAGGTGACCGACAGCGGCCTCGCCGCCCTGTCCGTCTGCGTCGATCTCGAGGTCCTCCGCCTCGTCAAGACGCCGGAGTGCACCAACGCAGGCCTCGCCGCTGTTGCGGACCGCTGCGCCCACCTCCGCAAGGTCCACATCGACGGGTGGAGGGCGAACCGTATCGGCGACGAGGGTCTCCAGGCCCTGGCCCGGCGGTGCGCCGGTCTCCAAGAACTGGTCCTCATCGGGGTCAATCCCACGTCCCGGACCTTGGAGCTCATGGCGAGCAACTGCTGCAGATTGGAACGCCTCGCATTTTGCGGCAGCGACACCTTTGGGGACGCCGAGGTCGCCTGCATCGCCTCCAAGTGCGCAGCTCTTAAGAAGCTCTGCATCAAGGGGTGCCCCATCTCCGACCAGGGGATGGAGGCCCTCGCGGCGGGGTGCCCAAAGCTTGTCAAGGTAAAGGTGAAGAGGTGCTCCGGGGTGACGCCGGAGTGCGCGGATCGACTGGCAGCGAGCAGAAACGGGAAACTGGCTGTCAACGTGGAGGCCGACGAGGGATCGGCCGCCGTGCAGCAGGCGGAGGGGACTGTGGTCTTCGGGGAATTTGGGATCGCGGAGGACACAGGCGGGGCCGAGCGGCCGCCGCTTGCCTCGGTCGACCGGGCCAGTGCCGCGGGGCCCCTGAGCAGTAAGAGTAGGCGGACGGCGCGGAAGAAACGGGCGGGCTTCTTCGCGTCCCGAAGAAACTTGGTGGCATCAGCTCTGAGGAGATGGTCCCACGGAAGTAGCTATTCACGTCACAGTCATCGGTGAGAGAGAGAGAGAGAGAGAGAGAAGACTTCGTCTATTTGTCTCCTTTACGTGGTAATTAAGGTGTCGTCCAAGTTTTGTCACGTCGCCGAGCTCGTCTCAGTGGTTGTAAAGCCGTTTACTTGTCAAATATGTAGACAACTTGTCCTCTCGAACCGACATGAGTCACGCGTTTCAGAAGAAACGGCTCTTGAAAGTTTGAAACAGTCCGCCAAACAAACACATTGACAATGTATGCCTCTTTCATAATTAAGTGTTGGAATCCCGAAATTTCCCTAAATTTCTTCTCTTTTGTGGAATTAATAGGAAGACAAAGGGAATCTTCCTTTCCTTGGTGCCAACACGACACGCACAACAGATGTGCGTGTGAGAGAAACACACCCCTTGGAATGCAGGGGGGTGGGGGGCCCCTTCTTTGATAGTCGTGTCCATCCGTGATCGTTGCTTCCCGTGCTTCATCACCCTTGTCGGACCGTGGATGCTTCGAACACGAATCTCGATGCTCAGTTTAATTGGATAAACTATACGTATGTATACCATTCACTAAATTATTGATGTAAACTGTCCACCTGTTCTCTATCCCAGAAAAGGGAAGGGAAAATACAGAATATGAATATTAAAATAATCAACAGAAAATATGAATTAGTAAGATACGCTTGTGTTGTCACCACACACACACACTCACTCTCTCTCTCTCTCTCTCTCTCTCTCTCCGGAAGAGAGTTAGAAATTGTTAGGAAATATTGAGAAGAGATCCATTTCCAATAATATAGTTTAACGTAAAATAGTTGTGAGACAACAGAGCAATGCTCATTAAAGATGATACCATAATATGTATAGCTAAGCACAACCTACATTACCTCGAGAAAACCTGCCGCGGGGCACTCCTAAAGATACCAATGTCGGAGTGTAGCTTTCTCATCCATTCCACTGAACCATGATTTGTCTGCAGGAAAACTATCCGGTTTGAGGACCATGAAAATTTATTTTTAGCAATAATAGATTCTATCATTTTATATTATATAAATTTAAAATTTTATTCGTTTTATTATAGTAATCATATAGAAAGAGTAACTATTCTAAACAACGAAAACAATAATAAATTTTAATTATAATCAAAGTTTTCAATTTGAAATATCATACTCATATACCCACATCGAAATTTATACATGTCTAAGCTGTATTAGTGTATCATATGTATTTTTGTTTAAATAAAATATCTATAGATTATTAATATTATAGAAGAGACATATTAAAACTTGGATAGGGATAATCTCCATTCAAAATATCTCAAGAGATAATCTTGTCCAATTGTGGTAAGACTGATCAACTTAGGTGTAAAATTAAGATTTATTTTAGGCTCATAGGTAAACTTAGTTAGGTGGACCCCACTAATCAACTATTTGATATCATTTATGATGAATTGAGTAGAAAAAGGAATACAATAAGAATCTTTATATGATTTTTATAATCTAATTTATCTTTATGGGAGTTAGATTTAATTTTCTTTTGCATATTTTAGACCCTTCCATATCAATGTTGCCCCTTCAACTTAAATGGATAATCTCATATGATTATGAGTATATCTCATTGCTATCAATTATGCCTGCGTATCCTTCAGGGAATAGCCTACATATGCACCATAAAAAATCATCATTACTATCTAATAGAAAACCCTTCCAACATCTATTATTTCTTTTTATAGAAATTTTATTTTGAGCTCCCTCAATAGTCTTGGTGGAATAAGGCTCTTAATTAATAATAGCCACTATCTTTCTCCAAATAGATAAGAGACAATCATAAATATCAAAGAATTTTCATCTTAGATAGACAACACTAGATGATCTTAGATTCCCCCTTTCATTATTCTAAGCCCCATTTACCTAATATTAAAAAAAATATGAAACTAACCCCAACATGGCATTGAAGCTTATCCCATAATTTTAAAATAAATTTATATTTAAAGAAAATATAAGAGACTAGATTAGAAAATAAATTATATAATGACTTTGTATAAACTTATAAAATTAAGATGAAGTAAGAAATAATTTTTATACAAAGACTTTAATTTTTGATTGGATATTGTATAAACTTATAAAAATAAGATGAAGCGAGAAATAATTTTATGCAAAGACTTTAATTTTCGATTGGATATTCAAATTTCACATCACCTTCTGACTGCCAAAAGTTATCATCACTGTTATCTTTTTCTTTTAATAAGCGATAAGTACTATAAGTATGGTAACACCACATAAATTAAAATACTAAACTTAATAATTCTCTCTAGGATAATTAGAAACATCGATGTAAAAAATCCTATAAACTTATTTGATCTTATATCTCAAGTTTATAGGTTGGATTTTATTAACTCTATTTTCATTATTATTATTATCTCTCCTTATTAAATTCTAAGGTATCCAATAATGAAAACGGAGTTAATAAAAACCAATCTATAATATTGAGATATGTAATTTTGATGTCAACTTAGATCTTATTCAACACCCTATCTACAAGACCATGTTGTAGGAGGATAGAGATTTTACTATATGAAATATAAGTTTCAAGATATTTAAAAAGATCAGGACCCTCCTTAATATAAAAGGAGTCGTAAATACCATATTTGACATATGATTACTATGTTTTTTTTAATTAGATTTAACTTTGTTGATAATAAGAGGTGCAAAATTAGATCAGGAGGTGCAAAATTTAAGCCTTTTAATAAATTAGATCAGGAATATCATTAGTAAATTTCAAATGTGAAAATTTAAGCCTTTTAATATTGAAGGGGGTGAAGAGATTTTATCCAACCAAATCATCAATGAGATTAGATAATAGTTGTTGAATAAAAATAAATATATAGGATGATAAAGGATTTCCTTGAATTATCTAATACCTCGATGACCCCAAAGCCAATCGAATTGGCTACCATTACCTAGATAGGTGTATATAAGGGAAACTGTATACTACTCTCTAATCCAATCCACAAAGAGGTTAGGAAAACTATTTTGATAAGAAATTCTCTAATAGCAGTCCAAGAGATGCTATTTTCCTTTATTCTTGATTGTATTATGTCGTAAACTCATTAGTAATAAAAATATTATTATAGATATTATGGTCTGAGACAAAGGTTGATTGGGCTTGAGATATCACATGATACTAACGTATTATGTGTTCATATTGTTGGTAAGTACCGAGTTTGAAAACAAATAAAAAAATATTAATTTAAAAAATATATATTGCTTAATATAAGACATATTGAGCACACTAAGAGGTACAAGCCCTATATCTAAGGATAAAAACACATACAATCTATTTTACCCTAATCAATCAAATTTTATCTTTTATCACTAATCATATGCTTATGAAATCTTAATTAGGTTATTCCATTTTAAAAATAAAGATGATCTATTCCTTGGTTTGATATAGTAAAGAAGAATCTTCTCTTCTTACTTGCAAGATATTTTTCTCTAAGAAAATCTTTTTTAAGATTTTTCATATTTTTTTCTTGATTCTTGTATGAAGTTGTTCGAAACTACATCAACCTAGGTATTATCGTGCCCATAAAGGAGGAATACTTGAGATTTTGTCTTTGGAAAATAGATTTAATCATGCAGGAAGGGATAGAATAATTTCTTAGGATAGCTGATAGGGTGAATTCTACACTTTATTCTTTTAATTTTATTAATTGGATTAAATTTAATTTTATTATTGAGCATTTACTGAACAGATAATGCTTCTATAATCTTAGTATTATTTGGGTTATTTCTATGAGACATCTTGTCTAATTTATATTGTTTTTTTTTTCCTCAATCTGTCGCGAAGAAAAAATTATCATGTACTTTAAACGGCTCTTATAGACCATTGGAAATGAGCATGACATTAGGCAGTACTCAGAAGCAATCACAAATGTTGTTTGGCAGAAGACTTGTGAGGCTATATTGTTCATCAATAGTGTCTGCAGTCTCAAAGTGGTCGATTGTTTCGTGACCTGTTGTTGTGGCCTTCGAATCAATGGTTGGGTTGTATGTTGGTGAAGCCTTGTTTCAAATAGCTCTTTAGCATCAAAGTTTGAACTTAAAAAAAGGATTTTTATGATTATTTATTGATTTTTTTTTTTTTGGTCTGTTAAGATACATAAAAAAAGCTCAGCTTGATAAAATATTTGAAGAAGGTAGAAATAGCTTCATCGTCTAAAGGAAATTGTAAACAATAGCGACGTGTTCACAACTCCAATGTGTTAAGGTCTTTGAGAGTGGATAAGTTGTGAAGGCCATTATTTCTATCTTATATTTTGAGTTCCGAGGAGCTACATTTTGACGTTTCATCTACTTCAAGTTCTTTACATAAGTAATGTTAGAAACTAATGTAAATCTTAAATAATTAAAAGGCTCCCTATACATTATCCATTATTTGACTCCTCATTTATTGAATTTAAGCATAGATAAATTTTAAAATAGATTAATTTCAGATTATATAATTTTTTTTAAATATTTATGTCAATTCAAGTTTCAATATAATAATGCGGATAGTCAATTGGCAAAAATTAACTGAAAATGGGTTTTTTTTTGTGTTTTTGAGTTTTACATTATATATATATATATATATATATATATATATATATATATATATATATAATCAAACAAAAGTATTAGTGAATAAAAGAATTAAAAATCGTTGAATCTCTTAAAAAACTAAATGACAAATAAATAAAATTCAAACATGCAATTCATCAGATTGATCACTCACCAGATTTATTTAGAACTTGTATACGTTCAAATCTCCCAAGAATTATACTACTGTCCAACATATTCTCACATGAACAAACCTGACAAATCTAGGAATTGCCTGTCAACGAGCTATATAACTTCTATAGCCCCTTATGAATCATAATCAACGAAAACACAATTCAAAACAAACAACAAACACCTACCGAGCTCAGGAAGCCCCTCCACAGCCCACCTGGTCGCGCCACTGGAGGAAGATGACGGCCGCGCCGTAGTGCGCCACCGCGCCCGCGATTACAAACACATGGAATATCTGGTGGCTGTGGCCGGCGAGATCGAACCACCCGGGCTTCCACCGTTCCGGCACCCTCGTCACGTAGAAGATGGTCCCCGTCAAGTACGACATGGCCATGGCCGTCTCGTAGGCCAACGTCACGTTGCGCCGCGGCTCGCCCCAGTTCATGATGGCCGCATGCACCGCGGGCACGATGCCGGAGAAGCCCATGCCCACGAAAAGCAGGGCACGGTACGCTCGGAACTCGCCGGTGGACAGCTGCGGCGACAGGAGGGTGAAGACGGTGACGAAGCCCATGGCGGAGATGGCCACGAGGTAGGTGACCTGCCAGTGAGGGTCGCATTGGAAGATATAATAGATGGGGGGGATGAAGGAGGTCACAATCATGACGGCGATGCCGACGTAGTCCATGCGCAGGAGGAACAGGTTGAGGCGGTGCGAGTGGCAGCAGAGGAGGTGGCAGCCGCTGCTCGAGAGGAGGCAGAACATGGAGCCGCCGAGGAACACGAAGAAGGGCCACTGGGCTGCCGCCGGATGTGAAGGCGACGACGCGGCTGCGGTTTGAGAGGGCAGCTTAATGAACGCCGCTGCTTCCTGTTCACAACAACATGCATCATCTTTGTAACAGTTTAACACAGAATTCACAAGTCTCATGCTCATTCACTTAGCTCAAGTGACCACCTCATGTTATTGCACAACAGCTCGATCTCACATGCCAGTAAGTAAGATTCAGTTTTGCTGCTCTACTACAAGTTTCAGAAAACCTTACTCTGCAACACTGTTTGATCCTGCTTTCCTTAGTCCCTTCTGCTTCATAATTCCACAGAGAGAGAGAGAGAGAGAGAGAGAGAGAGTTGGAGGATTTTGTTATGACAAGAGAGTGTTCTGAGAGCATTCTAAGATTTCACCTCCCTTTCCCCCCATTCTCAGTTTTCACTCTGACTATTCTCCTACCCAACAATTCTGACATAATAAGTCGAGGGAACAAATGCATTTATGTCTCGCACAACAAAGCTGGTTGTCTGTGTCTTTTAGCACCATGCAAACAACAGTGGTTGAATTGCTTCTGGGAAAATGGCTTTGCTTGTTGGGTGCCTATTGATGGAGGGGGTCAATCACAACACTTCTGCATTCTGTGACCAGTCAGTACACTGACTGCAGTAATCATGAACTGCTTGCTTCCTTCCGATTGTTTGGTTAAACTAAAATTTCCCAGAATTTACATCACTTGGAAAGCTCTTAATACCACAAGATTATTATCAGTATCCTACGATTTACATCATCTCAATTATGTGTCAATCTGTCGGTATATTGTCGATATATGAACATGAGTACCCCACAATATTTGGCAGGCATATCAGTAGTAGGATATATGGTATGTAACACTAAGAGGTTGATCAAGGAAATCCCTGTTCTTTAATCTTTTAGACCAGACCTAAGCATGGTAAATTAAATGACTCACTCCAAAGAAATTTCCCAGGCTGCAGGAGGCATTTTCCACTGCACTTGTGGAGATTGACCTGCATCCAAGGAACATCTCCATTAGAATCAATTGTTTGTTTGACATTGGCTCAGAGGAAAAAGAATTCAAGGAGGAAGTTGGATTAATTCAAGGTATACGCGCGCACACACACCAGGTGAAATGTCCAAGGAAATCAGCCACCTCTGCTACATGATGACTGAGATGCAGCAGAGTGAATCCCAAGAACAGGACGAACCCTAGCAGATGCCTGTGGCCACAACAACCTTCAAGATCTAAGCAGCTAAAGACATTTGATGGATGAAAAGGGGAGTGAGCCATACGTCCAGATGTTGAGCGTTTCATTGTGCCAAGAGAAGAGGCTCAGCAGTGCGTTCCTTATCGGCCACTCTGCCCTGTAGTGATCTCTGATGTACTCATTCTCCTTCATGTAATCCGGCAGCTCCTCGTAGCTCAACAGCTTCCGCTGCTTCTTCTGACCTTTTCTCTTCTTCTCGGCCTCCATGACGGTTACTCTTCTGGAGGCAACACGAACTTTTTCTCTTCCTCTTCCTCTTCCTCGTCTTCTTCCTCGTCTCTTCTCTGTGGGAGGGCAACTAAGAGTGACAGTTAACAAGCTTCCATGGGAACGTGAAGCTGTCGCTGTTAGGTCACTGGGTCATTGAAGTGCAGCTGAGCCACTATCCATCCTTCCTACCTGTCTCATCAATAAATTGCTTCACATATTGCCAGATGATTTGGTCTTAGATTTAGGTTTAGGATCCAAATGCAAACTATAAACTATACCATGTTCAAGTGTTCCTCCAAGTACTTTTTCGGTCATAAAGTGAAACATTGATGTACCCGCAGCCGATGGTTTACTGAGTCGTCGTAAGCTGCTTTAGCTAAATGACCAAGCAAAAGAAAAGGCAGATTTAAATGATGAACAAGAAATCAATTCAGGAGAAAAGTGCTGCTTTAGTTAGGTGAAGGAAATCGAAAGCAGCAGGCTATTAACACACGGATCGCCAACTCTCAACGCCTTTGCATTAACGCGTGTGGAGTGTCGTGTAAGATTTTACCAACCCAATCGCACGCCACATACATATCAAACACCTTCGAACACTCAACACTTGCAATAGGGAGCGAGCTTTCGTTTATGCATTCAAATGCTTAGTGTCGCCTTCAGCTTGAAGTGTGACTTAATTGGGATCATATTGAGACAGTTCATATCAATCCATCATCTTTTTTTTTTTTTTTTTATCATTGATCATCTCTTAAAAAGTAATAAAATATTATTTGATTATTTACCATCCTTATATTAAGGATTTTATCCTTTTTCTTTTCTTTCTCACAACTTCTTATTTCATTCTCACTGTCAACACCACTTTTTGTCACTGCAAATCCTATTTGCTACCAATGCTGCTCACTACCCCTTTAATACCTCTCCACTATGTGTCGAGTTTGTCGACACCCGTGCAAAGTGAGAATAAGATTACTCACTACATAAAGTACATAGATGACTCCACTCTTATTCAATATTACATGTTAGGCTCTATGACTCTCGAATTACAAAGACAACATAAAAAGATAGATGCTAGATCTATTTTCCTGTATCTCTACAAATTGTTTGAGAAATAAGGAATAACTCAGCGATATGAGATATCCAAGAGTCTCTCACCTATGCTAGGATGGCTGAGGGGACACCGGTTTAGAACCATGTCCTTAAGATGATTGAGTGAATAAAGAACTCACAAGTCTAGAAATGGTCATAGAGGATAATCTGTGTATGGATTTTATTCTTCAGTTCCTAGACTCCTTTTCTCAGTTTATTATAAAATTTAACATAAATAAGCTTGAGGTGACACTCCTTAAGCTTCTAAATATGTTAAGGGAGGCTGACAGCACCATCAAGAAAAAGAAGACAGTTCTTTATACTAGTGAGACAAGAAAGAAAAGGAAAGTAGATAAATCACTTAGGAAGGGCAAGGCCAAGGGTAAATTGGATAAAGCAAAGGTTGCTAAGAATAATCCGATAAAGAATAAAGACCAGTGCTTCTATTGTGGTAAAGATGGGTATTAGAAGAGAAACTGTAAAGAGTACCTTATAGAGAAGGCGAAACAGAAGCTTAGAGAAGCTTCAAGTACATTCATGATCAGTTTTCATTTATTAGATTCTTATGATAACAAATGGGCATTGGATACCAACAATGCTTATCATATTTACAATTCGTTGTAGATTCTAGCAAAACCTATGAAATTGGTGAGAGGCAAAATTAATCTTAAGATGGGCAATGGAACAAAAGTTGTTATAGTGACTATTGGCGAGATCACTCTACATCTCCCTAGTGGAGCTACTATTGTATTAGATGCATGTTATTTCATTCCTTCTATTATCAAAAAAATTATTTCTATTTTATGTTTAAGAATTAGTGGATATAAATTAGTTTTTGGGAATAATAATTGTTCAATAATATTAGATGATAAGATCATCATTAGAGGAACATTGCATAATAATTTTTTTAGGCTAGATGAGGTAAATATAAGTATGTCCATGAGAAAATGAGATGAGGTAAATAATGCATACATATGACATTGTAGGTTGGGTCACATCTATGAAAGAAGAATCCAAAAGTTGTTGAAGAATGGATACCAAGATCCAATCGACTATGAGTCATATACAACTTGCGAGTCTTGCCTTCGTAGAAAATTGACCAACTCTCCATTTAGTGAAATTGGAGAGAGAGAGACATTAAGGGACTTTTTTGCCTTCCTTTTTTTTCTAGTCTCACCAGCATAGAGAACTAGCTTTTCTTTCTTGATGGTGCTCTTGGCCTCCCTAAATATATTGAGTAGCTTAGAGAAAATTACCTCAAGCTTTTTCATGTTAAAATTCATAATTAATTAAGAAAAAAAATCTAATAGGGACTTAAGCACAAGATCCACACATAGGTTATCTTCTAAAACCATTCATAGACTCATAAGCTTCTCTATCCACTCAATTATCTTGAGAATATGGTTCTGAATCAGTATCGCTTCAATCATCCTAGCGTGGAAGAGACTCTTGGATATCTTATATCATTGAGTTCTTCCATATTCCTTAAACAATTTACGAAGATGCAAGAGAATGAATATGACATCCATTTTTTCATGCTATCGTTGTTGTTAGTCATAGGTGCCCAGCAAGCTAATCACGTGAGTGATGACATACGTGACTTGACAATAATCATTTTGTTTATTATATTTTAATATTTTATCACTTTATATTGACTATTGTATATATGCATATATATATTGTGATGTTCTTGGATCTGTGTTATGCGAATCAGATCATGATGGTGTTGAATCTCATATTTTGATGATGAAACCAATTGATAATTATGTTTATATTTTAATCTATATTTTAAGTGACGTAGGATACTTCGATCAGGATAAGACAATTAAAGGAGAAAAAATCATGTTGTGCCGGAGGAACATGTCAGAAGATTGGACGTCGGGTCGGTGGATCGGTCGACGTATCGATAGAAGGCTTCGGGCCGTGGATTCGGGCATCGGGCCAAGAAGAGAGGGTATTGCGCCAAGAATATCAGAGTTGCAGAGTCAACTGACCGATTGGGCAATAGGTCGCAGGAGAGGACGATGCGCCGAAGAATCACACGAAGCATCGAGGGACCAATGACATGCCGGACAACTTGATTAATGCTTAGTATTAATTGTCTAGATCGAAGTTTGTTTTACATGTGCAGGATTAACTACGATGGCAATAAGACATGTAGCAGGTGTTGTGCCGGAGTCAAGACCAAGATCACGTTGGGAGTTCGAGAGTTCGACGGAAGTCCGAATGATCGTCGGAGGTTCTACGGGAACAAATCCGAGAAGTCCAGGAGCTTGTCAAAGAAGCTAATCGGAACTTGCCAAGAGGATCGTCGTAAGTCCAGGAGTTTACCGGAAGTCCGCCGGAGCATCGCCGAGAGTTCATCGGATATTTGCCGGAAGCTCACCGGAAGAAGCGATTGGCGCACCGGAACACGAGTTATAGTATTAATGTCTTAAATATCGTAGTTAGCATGAAGATTAAGTTAGGAATGAGAGGTGATCCCATTAACTTAATCTGGGGCCAATTGGGCCCTTGACAGACCCAAGTTGGGCCGAACAGATCAGCCCATTCGGACCTAGATTTCCTAGCTAGCGGTGGCACCGCCCAGAAGCTCCGTCTTTGAGCGAAGTCAAGCGGTGGTATCGCCCCTGTCAAGCGGTGGTACCGCCTGAGCTCGATCTCCGAGCGAAGTCAAGCGATGGTACTACCCCTATCAAGCGGTGGTATCGCTTGAGCTCGGTCTCCGAGCAAAGTCAAGCGGTGGTACCGCTTGTGCTCGGTCTCCGAGCAGTGTCAGGCGGTAGTACCGCCTAGTTCTGGTGGTGGTACTACCCAGTTCTAGCGGTGGTACTGCCAGGACCCCGAAAATCCAGGAGATGACACTTTTGAGCTCCAAATTCAAACCAGTTGGGGCCTATATAAACCCCACCCTTTCCTGCATGAAAGAAAACCGAAAGCTTGGATTTATTCTGAGAAATTGAGATCTTAAAAGTGTTGTAAAAGGCTAGAAGTTCTTCTCCATCTTTTCTTCTAAGTTTTGATCATTCAAGAGAGGAGTGGAAATATATAAGGGTTATCTCCTAAGCCCATCAAAAGGAGTAAAGGTGTAAAATGGTGGTTGGCCTTCGCTTATTGAAGGAAGGCCTCTAGTGGATGTCGGTGACCTCATCGAAGGAGGAAGCCAAAAGTGGATATAGGTCAAGATTGACCGAACCACGCTAAATCTTGGTTTGCATTTACATTTTGCTCCTTATCTTAACTGCAAACTGCATCTGTTGCTTTACGTCAACTATACTTTTGTTTACTCTTAAGTTGAAGAACTTTCTAAAATGGATTTCATCAAAAATGATTTCATCGTACGAATGTCGTTTTAATCGACGAAAGTTTTCTGCTGCACTAATTCACCCCCCCCCTCCCCTCTTAGTGCTTTTGATCCCAACAATTGGTATCAGAGTCTCGTTATTTCTCAGTTGGCTTAACACCCAAGAGAAATGGCTCATTTTGGCTTTCAAAAGGATTACTCTCTTATTCGTCCTCCCTTTTTCAATGAGACGAACTATACTTATTGGAAAACTCGAATGAGAGTTTTCTTACTTTCTTTGGATTTGAATTTATGGCATATAGTTGAAAACAAATTTGAAATGTCTTCTCTTCCAATGAACCGTTGGAATGATTTGGGGAAGAAGACGTTTTCTCTAAATGCAAAGGCTATGAATGCCTTATTTTGTGCCTTAGACAAAAACAAATTTAATCAGGTTTCTTTGTACGAAACGGTTTTCGATATTTGGCGTACTCTTGAAATCACACACGAAGGCACAAGTAGTATAAAAAATTCTAAAGTAAATCTTTTGGTGCATGATTTTGAGATGTTTTATATGGAACCAAGAAAGACTATTGGAGACATGTACACTCATTTTATGGATGTCGTTAATAGTCTAAAAGCACTTGGTAAAAGTTTTTCGAACTTTGAACTCGTGAACAAGATTTTGCGTTCTCTTTCTAAGAAGTGGGATTTAAAAGTAACAGCTTTATAAGAAACAAAAGATTTAAATATTTATTCACTTAAAGAACTTATCAGTATATTGATGACATATAAAATGGTGCACAATGCACTTGATGAATATGATGAACAAAACCACATTCCAAACAACAGAAAGGATTTAGGACATAGAACATTTAAAGACCACTCGAGCATAAGCTCAAGTGATGGTGAACAAGAACTACTCACTAAGAAATTTAAAAAGTTAATGAAACAAAAATTAAAAAACAAAAAGAATGAAACTACTTACTTTGAATGCAAGAAGAAGAAAAAAAATTGGGATGAATCAAGCTCCTTCGAAGACGAGGAGAAAATCAAGAAAGGCAAGGTGGCAAACTATGCCTTAATGACATTCAACGATGAGGTAATCGAAACCTCCTTAATTTATTTTGAAATTACTTGATGTTTTCCATGATGTATTTTCTTTTTTGAATAATTATTTTTTTTGAAAATTACATGTAAAAAAAAATTAAAAATGTAAGAATATGATTATGCTCATAATTTTAAAAATAATAATGAAAATTACAAGTTTTATGTTAATGAAATAAAATATTAGATTTAAATCTAATGATCATATGTATGTTTTTCTTAAGAAGAAAAAATGTGTATCTTGATGATTTCCGATTTTGATTGAAACCATGCTTGATGTTTTAATGAAAATATTAAGAAGTTTAATATCATGCATAGCTTTTGTATGGAAAACTAAGCATGAAAAGATAGATTCACCTAAAAAGAAAAATGCATGACTACAACAAATAACAAAATGATTTTGGTTGAAAATACCTTATGCTCAATGAAACCATGATTGATGAATATGCTTTATGTTTAATGATTTCTTTGCCTTGTATGTCCTATCACGATGAATATTTTGAAAATAAATGAAATTATGTTTGATTTGAAGTAATGCATAATGATTATGCTTAATGAGTTTTCTTTCGAAATGATGCATAATGATTTTTGTGATTTATAGATTATCGATTTTCATGATAATAAAAGTAGCTTATATGAAAACTCATGATAATAAAAGTAACTTAATCTTCATGCTAACTATGACATTTAAGACATTAATACTACAACTCGTGTTCCGGTGCATCAATCGCTTCTTCCGGCGAGCTTCCGATGAGTTTCGATTTGACATAAATGAAATAGACATGCTTATATGAAATAGTGTAAGTGTCATGACAATTGTATACTTAATGATGCATAAAGTTGTAATGAAAATATTGAAATTTTGATACCATGATTTGATGATTTTATGCATGAGATTTTAAAGCTATTTCGCCGGAAGTTCGCCGGAAGCTTGCCGGAAGAAGCGATTGATGCACCGGAACACGAGTTATAGTATTAATGTCTTAAATGTCATAGTTAGCATGAAGATTAAGTTAGGAATGAGAGGTGATCCTGTTAACTTAATCTGGGGCTAATTGGGCCCTTGACAGACCTAAATTGGGTCGAATGGATCAGCCCATTCGGACCCAGATTTCCTGGCCAACGGTGGCACCGCCTAGAAGCTCAATATCTGAGCGAAGTCAGGTGGTGGTACCGCCTGAGCTTGGTCTCTAAGCAAAGTCAAGTGGTGGTACCACCCCTGTTAGGCTGTGGTACCGCTTGAGCTCAGTCTCCGAGCGAAGTCCGGAGGTGGTACCGCCCCTATCAAGTGGTGGTACCACCTGAGTCAGTCTCCAAGCAGTGTCAAGTGGTAGTACCGCCCAATTCTGGTGGTGGTACCGCTAGGACATCGGATATCTATCACGCCCCCCCGAATTATCACATTCAGGAGGTGTGACCCTGTCTAAAATCAATAATATTATAATTCATCATGAATTCAATCCAAGATCCAATCTAACAATTTGAGGATACTAAGAATCATTCAAAATCAATATTTACAATTCATAAACCTGTACGTTACATAAATCATAATCCACTTCACTCAAAGATTCATAAAATCTAAAGGAAACTCAACTAAACATCAATCACAACACAAATCCATAATCATAGAAATATATACAATCACAAAAAAGATAATTATTTACCATGAGTTCTTATCCTTATACAACTTAAACTTATCATTCCATACACATGAGCGGTCCTTTAAACTTTTATAACACATAAATATCAACAGATCCTTAACATTACATCAGAAGTAAAGTATACTATACAACAAAAACCTATCATCCAACAAAGATTAGCTCAAAAATCTTCTAGTTTTTCACTGCTTTAACCCAATTCTAGCTTTTCAGTGCGTAACAAGTTACCCTGAAAAATTTATACAGCAACGGGGTGAGCATAAAGAGCTCAGCAAGCATCTAACATATCCATGGCGATAGGAGAAGTTCAAGCAGGCTTAGTATCAAAATACAAAAGTAGAAATACAAGTGTTCTTTTGAAATCATCTCATTTGATATAAAATCACAAAGGTTTACCTCATTCAAAAACAAGCATTAGACATAACAATAGGAGAAGGGAAATTGGAGCATTTCATTGGCAAAAGAAGTATTTAGGCATGTATCAAATGGCACATGAAGCATTTAGGCGCATATCAAAGGCGTAAGAGTGTTTGGGGGCATGATAATGACAAACGAAACACTTCAAAGTATAACAAGTGAACCGAATAATAAACACAAGCTTGTATGTCATTTTTGATGTAGCATGCATTCCATTTTTATCCAAAGTATAATATGAACTCATAAACAAAGCTTTGGATATCATATCAATAAATATAGAGGGCACTGTGGGACCACATACATAATGTGATTCATCCATTTCTAGATGACCACCAAGCATAAGTCTCCTATGTTTGGGAGCTCCATCCACCCACGTCTGAGTAAAGTCAATGGGGCCGGCAGAGCAATCGCGGGCTCTAAGCATAACTCCCTTTATCATTTCTGGCAAAGGTTCACAATATCCCACAAGACACCAGAGTACAAAAGGGTAGTATGAACAATAACATTGGCACATATTAGAAGCACATACGGAACAACGAAGATATGCATGTGCCTTTATCAAACAAGGTAATGCAAACAAAGCATTACATAATAAATTTCAGATATATAACAATTTTAGGATGAACAATACAAGAATTTCAAAGGACTAGTATAATGCTCAATTGAAGAAGAATTTAGCAGAAATCAAATTTTCAATAGGATGAAAATTGAATAGACAAAACCCAACAAAGTTTTCAATTCTGATAGAATTTGAATGGTACATTTCCTAAATTGTTTGAGTGACCAAGCATGTTCCAAATCACTAAAAATAGATTCCATTGGAAAGCTGTATCAATCTATTTTTGGATGAACTCAGATTTATAATTTTTTGAGTTCTTAACAGTAAGTTACAACAAATAGAGTAAAGGAAGGTCAGAATTGATCATCCCTGTTTTGCAGACTTGATAGAATCAATTTAAATAGATGTTTCAGAAGGAAAACATACTTCAAAATTTCTAAATTATATATCAAAAGAAAGATATGCAAATCTATTTTCTAAAGAACTAATTTTGTATAATTCAGAATTTTCACTAGAGAGTTATGAGCAATTTAGTAACAGAAGGTCAGAATTGATCATCTCTATTTTACCAAATACATGATGTATTTTCATTCAATTGTTTAGATAGGTAAATTTACTCCAAATCTTTCAGTTTTTATGTCAAATGAAAGCTCTATAAGTCTCCTTTCATATGAAAGAGGTTTTTCCTCAATCCGAAATTGGAGCAAAAAGTTATGTTCAAACGAGTACTAAAAGGTCAAAATCTAAAAAATTTCAGATTCAACATTTGATGTATAAACGGCATAGATATCTTACATGTAGCCACAATCTCCCAATTTTCTCAAATTCAAGTGAAAATAAGGATCAAAATTTATCGCTAGGATGGGTTAGAACACTTGCCTTAGATGAGTTTGATTCCCAAATATAGGGAGTTGATGCAAAACCTCAAACAAAGTTTCCACTTCTTCTTCTTCTCCTTCTTCTTCTTCTTCTTCTTCTTCTTCTCTTCTTCTCTTCTTCTTCTTCTTCTCCTAAAACTAACGTTGGCTGCAAAGTTTCTTTTTAATGGTGCCTTAAATTACTTAGGTTTGGCTCATGCTAAAATAGTGAGGTGGCAAGCATGCATGGGGGTTTAGGTGTCAACTTTAGAATAAATGCAAGTGGCTCATCCTTGTTAATGACACATCCTCCATTTTATTTTATTTTATTTTTATTTACTCAATTCTAAATATTCTATAAATCATATCAAAATTTTAATATTTACTCTTAGGTCCTTAGCCACTTTAATATAATATTATTTATAAAAAAAAGTATTTAAATAATCCTCATATTTACAAACAAGCATTTACTATTTTTTTTTAAATGGGGGATGTTACAATATCCGGGAGATACACTTTTGAGCTCTAAATTCAAACCAATTGGAGCCCATATAAACCCCACCATTTCTTGCATGAAAGGCAACCAAAAGTTTGTATTTATTTTGAGAATTTGAGAGCTTAGAAGTATTGTAAAAGGCTAGAAGTTCTTCTCCCTTTTTTCTTCTAAGTTTTGATCATTCAAGAGAGGAGTGGAAATTTGTAAGGGTTGTCTCCTAAGCCCGTCAAAAGGAGTAAAGCTGTAAAAGGGTTGTTGGCCTTCGCCTATTGAAGGAAGGCCTCTAATGGACGTCAGTGACCTCATCGGAGGAGGAAGCCAAAAGTGGATATAGGTTAAGATTGACCGAACCACTCTAAATCTTGGTTTGCATTTACATTCTGCTCCTTATATTAACTGCAAATTGCCTCCATTGCTTTACGTCAACTATACTTCACCCCCCCCCCCCCCCCCCCCCCCCCCTCTCTTAGTGCTTTTGATCCCAATAGATGGGATCATGATAATGAGAGACCGATTCGCCTTTAAACATAGATCCTAAATAATCCTAGTCATAGGTTACTCAAGAAGGACATCGAGATAACCGGATAAACTGGTATGTTATATACCCATCCATATGATGGATATAGTTGGTCTCATAACTCACATGTGGGGACACTAGGGATACAGTATAGGTGCTCATTGGAGAATGAGTTCAGTGATTGATCTGCTTACAAAATACTGGATGGTTGATGATATCTTATTATCAGGCAACGATTTCATAGTCCTAATGGTGTATCTGGTCCTTAGACTTGAGATACTAAAGATTTACTATATGAGTGCTCCACTCTTTGATACCAGACTTATAGGTTTGGATGTCCCATATCTAGCACAACCGGTCTTCGGGAATGGTAGCCAACCTTACGAGGGCTATTGAGTGTTGATAGAAGATCATCCACTCTCGATGTCATGAAAGGAATGTCCCATATGTTCTTGCTCAAACAAATCCTAGGCCAGGGACATTTAGATTTAGAGAGAAAGAGTTTTCCAGGAGAATTCGATTAGAGCGAGATTCGAGTAGAAACTGCATGGGTCTGATATTACCATACCCGGTATATGATCTTTGGGATATTAGATGGATGAGGAACTATAGGTACATGATAATTGAGGACATATAGGTCCAATGGATTGGATTCCCTTGTATCGTTTGGGGATTGTGGCGTAGTGGCCTAGTACGTCCGTAGTCGATGAGTTAAGTGAATTATTATGGAGATAATAATTCATTGAGCCATTAGGCGTTCTGATAGGTATGACTCATGGCCAGCTCGATATTGGGCCTAGAGGGTCACACACATTTGGTAAGCATTGTGATGAGTAGAGATTCAGATATGAGATATCTATCGGAGCCCCTATCTTATTGGATATCCAATAAGTCCTTGAATTATTGGATCTTATGGATGAGATCCAATAAGAGCCCATAAGAGATTATTGGATAGAGATCCACTAATCTAAGAGACTTGGGTAGTTGGATGGAGATCCAATACCCAATAGGGGAGGATCCATTAGGGTTAAATTGACAGGGGACCTCTATAAATAGGAGGGATTTAGTGATTCATAGGCTAGAGCCTTTGCTTGTCTCCTATTCTCCTCCCCCTCTCTACCTCAAAGCAGGCCTAGAGTTTTAAGGAGTGTCGTCGCAGCCCTACTATATGGATCACCACTAGAGAGGAGGGCACTTGACCTCCTTCACCCTCTTCTAGAGATCTGCAAGGATTCAGGGATATATGATATCCCTAGGTAACACAATCTACTCTATATGCAGTTTTAAGTTTCACAGATTTTTGTGCACTAATCTTCGCATGATGATGAACAGGCTTGTAGGGCATCTACAACTAGCAATCTCTCACTTGATTTAAAGCCAATCACATATGTGTTTGATCCCCATCAGACCCCTATGATGCTCAAAGACAATATGAGACAATGACTTTATTAGTAGATCTATGATGTTCTTTGCGGATAGAACTCTTTCCACTACTACATCTCCTTGGGTCACGATCTCTCTGATCAGGTGTAACCTCCTCAAAATATGTTTAGACTTTTGATGAGAATTAGGTTCCTTTGCTTTAGCAATCGTCCCATTGTTGTTGCTGGGATGATGGAATCATTGTCTAACAATGAGATATCATCAACCATCCAGCATTTTATGAGCGGATCAATCAGTGAACTCATTCTCCAATGAGCACATGGACTATTGTAACATCCCCCATTTAAAAAAAAAATAGTAAATGCTTGTTTGTAAATATGAGGATTATTTAAATATTTTTTTATTAAATAATATTATATTAAATTTTATGGCTAAGGACCTAAGAGTAAATAATAAAATTTTGATATGATTTATAAAATATTTAGAATTGAGTAAATAAAAATAAAATAAAATAAAATGGAGGACATGTGTCATTAACAAGGATGAGTCACTTGTATTTATTATAAAGTTGACACCTAAACCCCCATGCATGCTTGCCATCTCACTATTTTAGCATGAGCCAAACCTAAGTAATTTAAAGCACCATTAAAAAGAAACTTTGCAGCCAACGTTAGTTTGAGGAGAAGAAGAAGAAGAGAAGTGTTGAATCTCGGATTTTGATGATGAAGTCAATTGTCATTTGTTATCTAATCCATATGTTGAGATAAGTGTGCAGAATTAACTACGATGAAAGTAAGACATGCAGTAGGAGTTACGCCGGAGTCAAGACAATGATCACGTTGGGAGTTCGAGAGTTCGACGGAAGTTCGGATAGTCGTCGGAGGTTCTGTAGGAACAAATCCGAGAAGTCTGTGAGCTTGCCAAAGAAGCTCGTCGGAACTCGCCAAGTGGATCGTCGCAAGTCCAGGAGTTTGCCGGAAGTCCGCAGGAGCATCACCGAGGGTTCATCGGATGATCGACGGAAGTTCGCCGAAAGCTCGCCGGAAGAAGCGATTGACGCACCGGAGCAAGTTATAGTAAATGTCTTAGGGAATATCGTAGTTAGCACAATGATTAAGTTGAAAATGGGAGGTGATCCCATTAACTTAATCTTGGGGCAATTGGGCCCCTGAAAAACCCAAATTGGGCCGAATGGATCAACCCACTCGGACCCTAATCCCTGCCAAGCGGTTGAACCGCCCAAGGCAAGAGGTTGCACCGCTTGGGCTCAGTCTCCGAGCAAGACTGGGAGGTGCAACTGCTCCAGCCAGGCAGTGGCACCGCCTGGGCTCAGTCTCTGAGCGAGACTGGGCGGTGCAACCTCCCCTGACAGGAGGTGGCATCGCTTGGGCTCGGTCTCCGAGCACTGGTTGAGTGGTGCAACCGCCTCAGTCAGGAGGTTGCACCGCCTGAGCTCAGTCTTCGAGCTCTGGCAGGAGGTGCAACCGCCCCTTACAGGAGGTAGCACTGCCTAGAGGCTCAGTCTTCGAGCTCTGCTAGGCGGTGCAACCACTCTAATTAGGAGGTACAACCGCCTGATCCCGGAATTCCGGGAATTGATAGTTTTGAGCTCCAAATTTGAACTGGGTTGGGGCCTATAAATACCCCACCCAATCAGCACTGAAAGGAAACATAATACACACTGAAATCTTGATCTTGTTTTGTGATTTTTAGAGCTCAAAATTGTTGTAAAGGCCAAAAGTTCTTCTCCCTCTTTTCTTCCAAGTTCTGAGCTGTAAAGAGAGGAGAGAAAATTCTGTAAGGGTTGTCTCCTAAGCCCATCAAAAGGAGTGAAACTGTAAAAGGGTGGTTGGCCTTCGCCTATTGAAAGAAGGCCTCTAGTTGACGTCGGTGACCTCGTCGATGGAGGAAGCCAAAAGTGGAGTAGGTCAAGATTGACCGAACCACTCTAAATCTCGGTTTGCATTTACTTTGAGCATATTATCTTTACTGCAAACCTCCTCTAAAGCTTACTGCTTTCTGCGCATATACGATTGGGTTTCAAGCTTTGCACTTTCCGAATCAGCGTTTAGACGTAAATCTATTTTTTCGTACGATCATCATATTTCAGTTTGCGTTTACGTTTTGATTTATATCTTAACTGGAAACTACCTTTATATCCTTGCTTAAGCTGCATCTCACCTAATCAAGTGATTTACGAATCAGCATTTAAACGTAAATCAGTTTCTTCGTACGAACGTCATATTTCAGTTTGCGCTTATATTCTGGTTTTCATCATAACTGCAAACTACCTTCATAGATTGACTTTAACGTCATCTCACTTAATCTTAAGTTAAAGTAATCTTAGAATCAGCTTTCACACCGAAATCATTTTTATCGTTCGAACGTTTTTTTATCGTCGAAAGATTTCCGCTGCACTAATTCACCCCCCCCCCCCCTCTTAGTGCTCTTGATCCTAACAATTGGTATCAGAGCGGGGTTAACTCTCAAACGGATTAAAACCCAAGAGAGATGGCATACGCCGGAAACTAAGAGGGCCACTCTATTACACGTCCACCCATGTTCAATGGGACGGACTACACCTATTGGAAGACTCGAATGAGGATCTTTCTTATTTCTATGGATTTTGAACATTGGAATCTTGTCGAAAATGGATTTTCGAAGTCTTCTCTTCCAATGATCGATTGGAATGAATTGGAGAAGAAGGCTTTCGCTCTTAATGCAAAGGCTATGAATGCCTTATTTTGTGCGCTTGATAAAAATGAGTTCAACCGTGTTTCGGTTTGTGAAACCGCATTTGATATTTGGCACACACTCAAAGTGACTCACGAAGGCACAAGTAGAGTGAAAGAGTCAAAAATCAATCTTTTGTTACACTCTTTCGAACTTTTCCGGATGAAACCGAGTGAGACTATTGGCGACATGTTTACCCGTTTCACGAATGTCGTTAACGGTCTAAAAGGACTCGGAAAAAGCTTTTCGGATTTTGAGCTCGTAAATAAGATTCTAAGATCCCTTCCTAAGAGTTGGGATCCTAAAGTCACTACTATTCAAGAGGCGAAAGATCTAAACAAATTCCCTCTTGAAGAACTAATCGGGTCATTAATGACCTACGAGATGATGACCTAGAGATGACTTGCAAAGCTCATGAAGAGCAAGAAGACATCCTTCTAAAGAACAGGAAGGATATGACACTTAGAACTTCAGAAGACCACTTGAGAGAAAGCTCAAGTGATGAGGACTATAATGATGACTTGGCACTTCTAACAAGAAAATTTAAAAAATTCATTAAAAGAAACAAGTTTAAAAATGACACAAAAAATAAACTTGAACCCAAGAAGGACCAAGTTATTTGCTATGAGTGCAAAAAGCCAGGACACTACAAGAGTGATTGTCCCCAAGTCAAAAAGAGAACATCAAAGAAGAAGGCGCTCAAAGCAACATGGGATGACTCGAGCGCGTCCGAAGAAGAGGAGTCCAACACCGAGCAAGTTGCTCATTACGCCTTAATGGCCATCAGAGAGGAGGTAACGAATTTAATAGATGCAGATTTATCATTTGATGAATTATTAAATGCCTTCCATGACTTATTTGATGAATGCAAGATTATTAGTAGAAAATATAAATTACTAAAAAAGGAGCATGATAGTCTTACTCGTAATTTTGATAAGTTAAAAACTGAATATCATGATAGTTTAAGTTCATGCATAAAATGCCATGATCTAGAAACTCTCCAAAAGGAAAACTTGCTACTTAAGGACACCTTGAAGAAATTCGAGGTTGGTAACAAGTCATTGAACATGATCCTTGCAAACAAGGGTCACGTTCCCAAAAGAAGTGGAATCGGATTTGTGAGAAGTCCTCACCAAAATCCAACCACCTTCATAAAAGGCCCCATCTTACATGTTCGACACCAAAGCAAATGCAACTTTTGTTGCAAACTTGGACACAAAACGCATTATTGTCCATTCAAGAAAATTAGTCAATTATGTGATAAAGGATATATTTTCAGATTCGAGTCTAATGCTTGCATCATTGAAAAACCACACAAAATCACGTCTATGATTGCATTAAAACAAAATAACGTATACACTATTGACATCAATGATTTGTGTAATGAAATGTGTTTTTCGGCTTTGAATGAGGATGCTTGGCTATGGCATAGAAGATTAGGTCATGCTAGCATGAAACTAATCACTCAAATATCATCTAAAGAACTTGTAAGAGGTATTCCTCATATCAAGTTCATCAAAGATAATGTATGTGATGCTTGCTAATTAGGTAAACAAATTAAGAACAGTTTCAAATCTAAGAATCAAATAAGCACCTCTAGGCCCTTACAATTGATCCATATGGAGTTGTTCGGACCAATCTCTACATCAAGCCTAGGAGGTAGCAAATACGCCTTCGTCATTGTGGATGACTATAGCAGATACACATGGACTTACTTCCTAAAACAGAAAAATGAATGCTTTAGATATTTTACCAAGTTTTGTAAACTTGTTCAGAATGAGAAGGGTTCTATGATTTCGTCAATTAGAAGTGATCATGGTGGTGAATTTCAAAACCATGATTTCCAAGAATTTTGTGAACTCAATGGATACAACCATAATTTCTCTACTCCAAGAAACCCTCAACAAAATGGAGTAGTAGAAAGAAAAAATCGAAATCTATAAGAAATGGCAAGAACCATGTTGAATGAACATAGCCTACCCAAATATTTTTGGGCCAAAGCCGTAAATATTGCATTCTATATTTTGAACAGAGTTCTAGTGAGACCCTTACTCACCGAAACTCCCTATGAGTTATGAAACAACAAAAAACCCAATGTTTCATATTTTAAAGTCTTTGGGTGTAAGTGTTTTATCCTGAATGAAAAAGATAACTTAGGAAAATTTGATGCTAAATCCGATGAAGGAATCTTTCTTGGTTATTTTTCGGTTTCTAAAGCTTTTCATATCTTCAATAAAAGAACTTTAATTATTGAAGAATCCATTCATGTTGTCTTCAATGAGATTTCCGAAATCAGGAAAAATGATTTTGATGATGATGTTAATTTTGATTCCTTGAATTTAAATGAAACCCCGTCTCCAACTAGCAACTTGGATGCATTCACTTCCGAAACATCCTTACCCAAGGATTGGAAGTATGTAGATGCTCATCTTAAGGAGCTAATCTTAGGAGACACATCAAAGGGGGTTTAAACACGTTCTTCTCTTAAAAATTTTTGTTCCAACGCCGCTTTTCTCTCCCAAATTGAACCCAAATGTGTTGACGAAGCCATGAAAGATAATTCATGGATTATCGCAATGCAAGATGAATTAAATCAATTTGAGAAAAATGAGGTGTGGAAGCTTGTTCCTAGGCTAATTGACCATTTAGTTATTGGTACTAAATGGGTTTTTAGAAACAAGCAAGATGAATATGGTATCGTGGTTAGAAACAAGGCTAGATTAGTGGCCAAAGGTTTCAACCAAGAAGAATGTATCGATTACGAAGAAATCTTCGCTCTTGTGGCTCGATTAGAAGCCATAAGGATGCTCCTTGCCTATGCTAGTAGTAACAATTTTAAGTTGTTTCAAATGGATGTTAAAAGCTCTTTTCTTAATGGCTTTATTTCCGAAGAAGTTTATGTTGAAGAACCTCCTGGATTTATAAATAATAGCCTCCCTAATCATGTGTTTAGATTAACTAAAGCTCTCTATGGTTTAAAACAAGCTCCGAGGGCTTGGTATGAGAGACTTAGTTCTTTTCTTATCGAAAATAATTTCACAAAAGACAAGGTTGATACTACATTGTTCATCAAGAATTTTGAAAATGATTTTCTCATTGTTCAGATTTATGTTGATGATATTATCTTTGGTTCTACGAATGAATCTCTTTGTGAATTTTTTGCTAAAACTATGAGTTTTGAATTCGAAATGAGTTTAATGGAAGAATTAACATTCTTCTTAGGCTTATAAATCAAACAACTAAGTAATGACATCTTTATTAGTCAAACTAAATATGCTATGAATTTGCTGAAAAAGTTTAATATGAATAACTCAAAAGCTATTAACACTCCTATGAGCACCTCCACTAAGTTAGAAATTGATGAAAATGGAGAAAGTTTCGATCAAAAAACTTATAGGGGTATGATAGGAAGTTTACTTTACCTCACTACAACTAGACCAGATATCATGTTCAGTGTAAGACTTTGTGCTAGATTTCAATCAAACCCTAAGATATCTCATCTCAAAACAGTTAAAAGAATACTTAGATATCTTAATGGTACCACAAATCTAGGATTATGGTACCCAAAATCAGAGAATCTTGAGTTAATTGCTTATGCTGATGCGGACTTTGCTGGCTGTAGACTAGATAGAAAGAGCACATCAGGAACATGTCAGTTTTTAGGACATGCCCTTGTTTCCTGGTCATCTAAGAAACAAAACTCGGTTGCACTATCAACAACCGAAGCTGAATATATTGCAGCAAGTGCATGCTGTGCACAAGTTGTATGGATGAAAAACACCTTAGAAGATTATAAAATTCATCTTAAAAATATTCCTATTAAATGTGATAACACAAGTGCAATATGCCTAACAAAGAATCCTATACAACACACAAGAACAAAACATATTGATATTAGACATCACTTTATACGAGATCATGTTACTAATCATGATGTAATCATAGAGTTCATTGATACTAAATATCAATTAGCTGATATTTTTACAAAACCTCTAAGTGAAGAACAATTTGATTACATAAGAAGAGAATTAGGAATGTTGATGTGTCCGAATACATAAACTAGTTAAAATTATTTTTAGGAATTAATTGAATGATCAAATCACTTGATTGCCATTATATGCCAAAATAAAATGTTGAAAATTATGTGCTGAATACAAAAATTTCTATAACAATTAGCATGTTTTGTCTTCATTATTGTATTTGAAAATCCATAGCATAGTCTTGTCCGAATGCATGAAAGTGTTCATTTCATGTTTGGATTCGCTTAACAATTGGTATCCTAAAAATCAAATTTTCTCATACACTTATATGTGAAAAATATTTTTCTGAAATGGATTTGATGAAATGATTCCTGCTTATGAATTCCATTTTCAAATACGAATGATTGTGTTTTTACTTGCCAAGAGTTGTTTCTCACACATATCTTGATACCTGAAGCATGATTTAATCTCTCATCGGTTTTCACTTCACTCAAAGTAAACTCACAAATAGCTAGTATCACAAATGACTTTCATCCTTCTTGCAAAAAGATTATAACAAATAAAAAGGAAGAAGTATTCAAAGTGATCTACATATCATGCTTGTATAATTGATTTCCTATCACTTACTATTGAAAATAACATGAACCGAGTAAAGGCATGAACGACTATCACACTTATGCTCAAAATTTGCTTATATTGTTCTCCTGGTATCACAATTACCATGCTTTTTGTTGATGACAAAGGGGGAGAAATATATGAGTATTAATGCCATGCTTGCATCACCAAGAGATGCTATGATTGCTATAATTTGCATTATGCCTTGTTTGTGTCAGGTCAAGATATCAAACAAAAAACTTGCATCGTAATTTTACGTATTGATATCTTACCATGTGATGAAATGCAATAATTACTAAAACATTTGAAATGTGTGCATCATGTAATGATATCAAAATCTTACTTCGCAGATTTACATGTTGATATCTTACAATATGATAAATTGCTACTATTACCATCATTCAAACTTGTAATGTAAAATTTGAAAATGAATGTCAAGCCTTGGCATCATCTTCATAGAGATACATCATGATGGGAATCATGATGGGAGTATTGATAAGTTTAAATGATTTTAACTTATCAATATGTCTCTTGAATTCAAAGGTTTTGAATTCAAGAAAGACTTATCTCAAGTATGGCATATAGATAGGGGGAGTTAAGGTTAACTCCATTATCAATTGATTGTCATCATCAAAAAGGGGGAGATTGTTGAATCTCGAATTTTGATGATGAAGTCAATTGTCATTTGTTATCTAATCCATATGTTGAGATAAGTGTGCAGGATTAACTACGATGAAAGTAAGACATGCAGCAGGAGTTGCGCCGGAGTCAAGACAATGATCACGTTGGGAGTTCGAGAGTTCGACGGAAGTTCGAACAGTCGTCGGAGGTTCTGCAGGAACAAATCCGAGAAGTCCATGAGCTTGCCAAAGAAGCTCGTCGGAACTCGCCAAGTGGATCGTCGCAAGTCCAGGAGTTTGCCGGAAGTCCGCAGGAGCATCACCGAGGGTTCATCGGATGATCGACGGAAGTTCGCCGGAAGAAGCGATTGACACACCGGAGCAAGTTGCAGTAAATGTCTTAGGGAATATCGTAGTTAGCACAATGATTCAGTTGGAAATGGGAGGTGATCCCATTAACTTAATCTTGGGGCAATTGGGCCCCTGAAAAACCCAAATTGGGCCGAATGGATCAACCCATTCGGACCCTGATCCCTATTAGGCGGTTGAACCGCCCAAGGCAGGAGGTTGCACCGCCTGGGCTCAGTCTCCGAGCGAGACTGGGCGGTGCAACCTCCCCTGACAGGAGGTGGCACCGCTTGGGCTCGGTCTCCGAGCACTGGCTGAGTGGTGCAACCGCCTAAGTCAGGAGGTTGCACCGCCTGAGCTCAGTCTTCGAGCTCTGGCAGGAGGTGCAACCGCCCCTGATAGGAGGTAGCACCGCCCAGAGGCTCAGTCTTCGAGCTCTGCATAGCGGTGCAACCGCTCCAGTTAGGAGGTGCAACCGCCTGATCCCGGAATTCCGGGAATTGACAGTTTTGAGCTCCAAATTTGAACTGGGTTGGGGCCTATAAATACCCCACCCATTCAGCACTGAAAGGAAACATAATACAAACAGAAATCTTGATCTTGTTCTGTGATTTTTAGAGCTCAAAATTATTGTAAAGGCCAAAAGTCCTTCTCCCTCTTTTCTTCCAAGTTCTGAGCTGTAAAGAGAGGAGAGAAAATTCTGTAAGGGTTGTCTCCTAAGCCCGTCAAAAGGAGTGAAACTATAAAAGGGTGGTTGGCCTTTGCCTATTGAAAGAAGGCCTCTAGTTGACGTCGGTGACCTCGTCGGTGGAGGAAGCCAAAAGTGAAGTAGGTCAAGATTGACCGAACCACTCTAAATCTCGGTTTGCATTTGCTTTGAGCATATTATCTTTATTACCAGGAGGTAGCACCGCCCAGTGGCTCAGTCTTCGAGCTCTGCCAGGCTGTGCAACCGGTCCAGTCAGGAGGTGCAACCGCCTGATCCCGGAATTCCGGGAATTGACAATTTTGAGCTCTAAATTTGAACTGGGTTGGGGCCTATAAATACCCCACCCATTCAGCATTGAAAGGAAATATAATACACACCGAAATCTTGATCTTGTTCTGTGATTTTTAGAGCTCAAAATTGTTGTAAAGGCCAATAGTTCTTTTCCCTCTTTTCTTCCAAGTTCTGAGCTGTAAAGAGAGGAGAGAAAATTCTGTAAGGGTTGTCTCCTAAGCCCGTAAAAAAGGAGTGAAACTGTAAAAGGGTGGTTGGCCTTCGCCTATTGAAAGATGGCCTCTAGTTGACATCGGTGACCTCGTCGGTGGAGGAAGCCAAAAGTGGAGAAGGTCAAGATCGACCGAACCACTCTAAATCTCGGTTTGCATTTACTTTGAGCATATTATCTTTACTGCAAACCTCCTCTAAAGCTTACTGCTTTCTGCGCCTATACGATTGGGTTTCTAGCTTTGCACTTTCCGAATCAGCGTTTAGACGTAAATCTATTTTTTCGTACGATCATCATATTTCAGTTTGCGTTTACGTTTTGATTTCTATCTTAACTGCAAACTGCCTTTATATCCTTGCTTAAGCTGCATCTCACCTAATCAAGTGATTTACGAATCAACATTTAGACGTAAATCAGTTTCTTCGTACGAACGTCATATTTCAATTTGCGCTTATATTCTGGTTTTCATCATAACTGCAAACTGCCTTCATAGTTTGACTTTAACATCATCTTGCTTGATCTTAAGTTAAAGTAATCTTAGAATAGGCTTTCACACCGAAATCGTTTTTATCGTTCGAATGTTTTTTTATCGTCGAAAGATTTCCGCTGCACTAATTCACCCCCCCCCCCCCTCTTAGTGCTCTTGATCCTAACAAGAAGAAGAAGAAAAATAAGAAGAAGAAGAAGAAGGAGAAGAAGAAGAAGTGGAAACTTTGTTTGAGGTTTTGCATCAACTCCCTATATTTGGGAATCAAACTCATCTAAGGCAAGTGTTCAAACCACTTCCTACAGAATTCCTAATCTCTATTTTCCTTTTCATACTTCATAATTCAAAAGATTTCAGCTTAGTACCAAACCTTTCTTTCCTTTTGATACAAAGCCATGAATATGAAAATTTTCGGTAATCTGACTTCTCTACATTGTTTTGGATCTAACTTTTAGCACTAAACTCTGATTTAGGCAAGGCCTAATCCATTTGAAAGTAGACTCAAATGTCTATATTTTGACACTGAGATTGAATGATTTGGAGTTTAAATACCTATTAAGACTTCTATTTCAATTAACCCTACAAATTTTGTAAAATAGGGATTGAAATTTCTGACCTTCTGTTACAAAATTGCTCATAACTCTCTAGTGAAAATTCTGAATTATGCAAAACTTATTTCTTTTGATACTAGATTTGCATATCTTTCTTTTGATATATAATTTAGTAATTTTAAAGTATGTTTGCCTTCTGAAACATCTGTTTAAATTGACTCTATCAATTCTATAAAACAGAGATAATCAATTCTAACCTTCTATTACTAAATTGCTCATAACTCTCTAGTGAAAATTCTGAATAATGCAAACTTAGTTCTTTGGAAAATAGATTTGTATATCTTTCTTTTATCATATAATATAGAAATTTTGAAGTATGTTTGCCTTCTGAAACATCTATTTAAGTTGATTCTATCAAGTCTGCAAAACAGGGATGATCAATTCTGACCTTCCTTTACTCTATTTGTTGTAACTTCCTGTTAAGAACTCAAAAAAATTATAAATCTGAGCTCATCCGAAAATAGATTGTTACAAATTTCCAATGACATCTATTTTTAGTGATTTGGAGCATGCTTGGTCACTCAAACAATTCAGGAAATGTACCATTCAAATTCTATCAGAATTGAAAACTTTATTGGGTTTTGCCTATTCAATTTTCATCCTATTGGAAATTTGATTTCTGCTAAATTCTTCTTCAATTGAGCATTATACTAGTCCTTTGAAATTCTTGTATTGTTCATCCTAAAGTTGTTATATATCTGAAATTTATTATGTAATGCTTTGTTTGCATTACCTTGTTTGATAAAGGCACATGCATATCTTCGTTGTTCCGTATGTGCTTCTGATATGTGCCAATGTTATTATTCATACTACCCTTTTTGTACTCTGGTGTCTTGTGGGATATTGTGAACCTTTGCCAGAAATGGTAAAGGAAGTTATGCTTAGAGCCCGCGATTGCTCTGCCGGCCCTATTCACTTCACTCAGACGTGGGGGGATGGAGCTCCCAGACGGGGGAGACTTATGCTTGGTGGTCATCCAGAAATGGATGAATCACATTATGTATGTGGACCCACAGCGCCATCTATGTTTATTGATATGATACCCAAAGCTTTGTTTATGAGTTCATATTATGCTTTGGATAAAAATGGAATGCATGCTACATCAAAAATGACATACAAGCTTGTGTTTATTATTCGGTTCACTTGTTATACTTTGAAGTGTTTCGTTTGTCATTATCATGCCCCCAAACACTCTTACGCCTTTGATATGCGCCTAAATGCTTCATGCGCCATTTGATACATGCCTAAATATTTCTTTTGCTAATGAAATGCTCCAATTTCCCTTCTCCTATTGTTATGTCTAATGCTTGTTTTTGAATGAGGTAAACCTTTGTGATTTTATATCAAATGAGATGATTTCAAATGAACACTTGTACTTCTACCTTTGTATCTTGATACTAAGCCTGCTTGAACTTCTCCTATCACCATGGATATGTTAGACGCTTGCTGAGCTCTTTATGCTCACCCCGTTGCTATATAAATTTTTCAGGGTAGCTTGTCACGCACTGAAAAGCTAGAATTGGGTTAAAACAGTGAAAGACTAGAAGATTTTTGAGCTAATCTTTGTTGGATGATAGGTTTTTGTTGTATAGTATACTTTACTTCTGATGTAATGTTAAGGATTTGTTGATACTTATGTGTTGTAAAAGTTTAAAGGACCGCTCATGTGTATGGAATGATAAGTTTAAGTAGTATAAGGATAAGAACTCATGGTAAATAATTATCTTTTTGTGATTGTATATACTTCTATGATTATGGATTTGTGTTGAGGTTGATGTTTAGTTGAGTTGCCTTTGGATTTTGTGAATCTCTGAGTGAAGTGGATTATGATTTTTGTAACGTACATGTTTATGAATTGTGAATATTGATTTTTGAATGATTCTTAGTATCCTCAAATTGTAAGTTTGGATCCTGGATTGAATTGATGATGAATTATAATATTATTGATTTTAGACAAGGTCACACTTCCTGAATGTGATAATACGGGGGGGGGGGGGGGGGGGGGGGGGCGAGACAGAGTTGGTATCAGAGCATGATTTGAGGATTTCTAAAAATTTTGATATGCTAGATGTGTAATAAATTTGAGGTTTAGTGATTTCTATTTAGAGACTGATCAAAAGTTTTCTTTTGTTATTTTTAGGAAGCAAGGATGACGAGGTCATCTGGTTCTCCTGTTGTATCTCCTTCTGATCAATTGAGTGGAATTATGAAAACTCTGGAGGCGATGACACAAGTAATGCAACAACAAGTCCGATAAGGAAGAAATGATGAAGTTGGGAATTCAAACCAGACTGGGTTGGGAATTAAACAGTTTAAGAAGCTTATTCCTCCCAGTTTTAGTGATGAGCCTGATCCAATGGTAGCAGAACAATGGATGATGCAGATGGAGAAAATATTTGATGTTTTAAATTGCCCAGATGATAAGAAGGTTTCTCTTGCTACCTTCATGCTAGAAGGAGAGGCTGAGCAGTGGTGGCGAACCATGAAGAGGATTTCTGAAGCTCGACAGGAGCCAATCACTTGGAAGGTATTTACAGAAAAGTTCAATGATAAATATTTTCCAGATTGTATCAGAGAGCAGAAAGAATTGGAGTTCCTGAATCTCATCCAGGAAAATTTGACAATAGCCAAATATGAGTCTAAATTCACCGAGCTCTCTAGATTTGCCACACATATGATTGATGATGAATATAGGAAAGCAAGAAGATTTGAAAGAGGATTAAGGCTGGCAATAAGAAGCCGGATATCAGTTTTAAAACTCTAAGTATATACTGATGTAGTAGAAAGAGCTTTCATACTTGAAAAAGACTTAGAGGAGATCCAAGAAATCAGGGACAAGAATAGCAAGGATAAGTTTGTTGGTAAAAGTAAGAGAGAAAATGAAGCAAAAAGATGTAACGAGAAGGTAAAGGTACCTAGATTTGAGAAAGGAACTCCATCGCAAAGAACTCTATCGTATACAAACTATGGACGTAATCATGAAACAAGTGAGTGTTTTCGGGTGACAGGAGCCTGTTTTGCCTGTGGAAAGTTAGATCATAAAGTCAGAGACTGCCCACTAAACAAGAAGAAAGAGCCACTACTCCTTAAGCGGATAGCCCATGCTAGAGTATACGCTATCACAAAACAAGATTCCAAAGCCTCTAAATCAGTGGTTGAAGGTATTCTACATGTTTCTAATAGAAATGCAAAAGTTTTGTTTGATCCTGGCTCCAACTTATCTTTTGTTTCACAATATTTTGCTTGTCACTTGGACATTCAACCTAAACCACTGGATTATTTGCTACACGTAACTATTGCTGTTGTGGATTCCTTGACTACAAATCTGGTTTATCTTCATCTTTTCGCCGAAAGAGGTATGACAAATTTAGAGGACTAAATTTTATTTTAAGGAGGGGAGAGTGTAACATCCCCCATTTAAAAAAAAAAATAGTAAATGCTTGTTTGTAAATATGAGGATTATTTAAATAATTTTTTTTATTAAATAATATTATATTAAATTTTATGGCTATGGACCTAAGAGTAAATAATAAAATTTTGATATGATTTATAGAATATTTAGAATTGAGTAAATAAAAATAAAATAAAATAAAATGGAGGACATGTGTCATTAACAAGGATGAGTCACTTGTATTTATTGTAAAGTTGACACCTAAACCTCTATGCATGCTTGCCACCTCACTAAGCACCATTAAAAAGAATCTTTGTAGCTAACGTTAGTTTGAGGAGAAGAAGAAGAAGAGAAGAAGAAGAAGAAGAAGAAGAAGAAAAAGGAGAAGAAGAAGATGTGGAAACTTTGTTTGAGGTTTTGCATCAAATCCCTATATTTGGGAATCAAACTCATCTAAGGCAAGTGTTCTAACCTCTTCCTATAGAATTCCTAATCTCTGTTTTCTTTTTAATACTTCATAATTCAAAAGATTTCAGCTTAGTACCAAACCTTTCTTTCCTTTTGATACAAAGCCATGAATCTGAAATTTTTTGGTAATATGACTTCTATACATTGTTTTGGATCCAACTTTTAGCACTAAACTCTGATTTAGGCAAAGCCTAATCCATTTGAAATTAGACTCAAATATCTTTATTTTGACAATGAGATTGAATGATTTGGAGTTTAAATGCCTACTAAGACTTCTGTTTCAATTAACCCTACAAATTCTACAAAATAGGGACTAAAATTTCTGGCCTTCTGTTACTAAATTGCTCATAACTCTCTAGTGAAAATTCTGAATTATGCAAATCTTAGTTCTTTGGAAACTAGATTCGCATATCTTTCTTTTGATATATAATTTAGTAATTTTGAAGTACGTTTGCCTTCTGAAACATTTGTTTAAATTCACTCTATCAATTCTGCAAAACAGAGATGATCAATTCTAACCTTCTATTACTAAATTGCTCATAACTCTCTAGTGAAAATTCTGAATTATTCAAAACTTAGTTCTTTGGAAAATAGATTTGCATATCTTTCTTTTAACATATAATTTAGAAATTTTAAAGTATGTTTGTCTTCTGAAACATCTGTTTAAGTTGATTCTATCAAGTCTACAAAACAGGGATGATCAATTCTGACCTTCCTTTACTCTATTTGTTGTAACTTCCTGTTAAGGACTCAAAAAAATTATAAATCTAAGCTCATCCGAAAATAGATTGATACAACTTTCCAATGATATCTATTTTTAGTGATTTGGAGCATGCTTGGTCACTCAAACAATTCAAGAAATGTACCATTCAAATTCTATCAGAATTGAAAACTTTGTTGGGTTTTGCCTATTCAATTTTCATCCTATTGGAAATTTGATTTCTGCTAAATTCTTCTTCAATTGAGCATTATACTAGTCCTTTGAAATTCTTGTATTGTTCATCCTGAAGTTGTTATATATCTGAAATTTATTATTTAATGCTTTGTTTGCATTACCTTGTTTGATAAAGGCACATGCATATCTTCGTTGTTCCGCATGTGCTTCTAATATGTGCTAATGTTATTATTCATACTACACTTTTTGTACTCTGGTATCTTGTGGGATATTGTGAACCTTTGCCAGAAATGGTAAAGGGAGTTATGCTTAGAGCCCGTGATTGCTCTGCCGGCCCTATTGACTTCACTCAGACGTGGGTGGATGGAGCTCCCAGACGTGGGAGATTTATGCTTGGTGGTCATCCAGAAATGGATGAATCACATTATGTATGTGGTCCCACAGCGCCATCTATGTTTATTGATATGATATCCAAAGCTTTGTTTATGAGTTCATATTATGCTTTGGATAAAAATGGAATGCATGCTACATCAAAAATGACATACAAGCTTGGTGTTTATTATTCGGTTCACTTGTTATACTTTGAAGTGTTTCATTTGTTATTATCATGCCCCCAAACACTCTTACGCCTTTGATATGCACCTAAATGCTTCATGCGCCATTTGATACATGCCTAAATATTTCTTTTGCTAATGAAATGCTCCAATTTCCCTTCTCCTATTGTTATGTCTAATGCTTGTTTTTGAATGAGGTAAACCTTTGTGATTTTATATCAAATGAGATGATTTCAAATGAACACTTGTATTTCTACTTTTGTATCTTGATACTAAGCCTGCTTGAACTTCTCCTATCGCCATAGATATGTTAGACGCTTGCTGAGCTCTTTATGCTCACCCCGTTGCTATATAAATTTTTCAGGGTAGCTTGTCATGCACTGAAAAGCTAGAATTGGGTTAAAACAGTGAAAGGTTAGAAGATTTTTGAGCTAATCTTTGTTGGATGATAGGTTTTTGTTGTATAGTATACTTTACTTCTGATGTAATGTTAAGGATCTGTTGATACTTATGTGTTGTAAAAGTTTAAAGGACCGCTCATGTGTATGGAATGATAAGTTTAAGTTGTATAAGGATAAGAACTCATGGTAAATAATTATCTTTTTGTGATTGTATATACTTCTATGATTATGGATTTGTGTTGAGGTTGATGTTTAGTTGAGTTGCCTTTGGATTTTGTAAATCTCTGAGTGAAGTGGATTATGATTTATGTAACGTACATGTTTATGAATTGTGAATATTGATTTTTGAATGATTCTTAGTATCCTCAAATTGTTAGATTGGATCCTGGATTGAATTGATGATGAAATATAATATTATTGATTTTAGATAGGGTCACACTTCCTGAATGTGATAATTCGAGGGGGGCGTGACAGAGTTGGTATCAGAGCATGATTTGAGGATTTCTAAGAATTTTGATATGCTAGATATGTAATAAATTTTGAGGTTTAGTGATTTCTATTTAGAGACTGATCAAAAGTTTTCTTTTGTTATTTTTAGGAAGCAAGGATGACGAGGTCATTTGGTTCTCCTGTTGCATCTACTTCTGATCAATTGAGTGGAATTATGAAAACTCTAGAGGCGATGACACAAGTAATGCAACAACATGTCCGACAAGGAAGAAATGATGAAGTTGGGAATTCAAACCAGACTGGGTTGAGAATTGAACAGTTTAAGAAGCTTAGTCCTCCCAGTTTTAGTGGTGAGCCTGATCCAATGGTAGCTAAACAATGGATGATGCGGATGGAGAAAATATTTGAGGTTTTAAATTGCCTAGATGATAAGAAGGTTTCTCTTGCTACCTTCATGCTAGAAGGAGAGGCTGAGCACTGGTGGCGAACCATGAAGAGAATTTCTGAAGCTCGACAGGAGCCAATCACTTGGAAGGTATTTACAGAAAAGTTCAATGATAAATATTTTCCAGATTGTATCAGAGAGCAGAAAGAATTGGAGTTCCTGAATCTCATCCAGGGAAATTTGACAGTAGCCAAATATGAGTCTAAATTCACCGAGCTCTCTAGATTTGCCACACATATGATTGATGATGAATATAGGAAAGCAAGAAGATTTGAAAGAGGATTAAGGCTAGCAATAAGAAGCCGGATATCAGTTTTAAAACTCCAAGTATACACTGATGTAGTAGAAAGAGCTTTCATACTTGAAAAAGACTTAGAGGAGATCCAAGAAATCAAGGACAAGAATAGCAATGATAAGTTTGTTGGTAAAAGTAAGAGAGGAAATGAAGCAAAAAGAAGTAACGAGAAGGTAAAGGTACCTAGATTTGAGAAAGGAACTCCATCGCAAAGAACTCTATCGTGTACAAAATGTGGACGTAATCATGAAACAAATGAGTGTTTTCGGGTGACAGGAGCCTATTTTGCCTATGGAAAGTTAGATCATAAAGTCAGAGACTACCCACTAAACAAGAAGAAAGAGCCACTACTCCCTAAGCCGACAGCCCATGCTAGAGTATATGCTATCACAGAACAAGATTCCAGAGCCTCTAAATCAGTGGTTGAAGGTATTCTACATGTTTCTAATAGAAATGCAAAAGTTTTGTTTGATCTTGGCTCCAACTTGTCTTTTGTTTCACAATATTTTGCTTGTCACTTGGGCATTCAACCTAAACCACTAGATTATTTGCTATACGTAACTACTGCTGTTGGGGATTCCTTGACTACAAATCTGGTTTATCCTCATCTTTTCGCCGAAAGAGGTATGATAAATTCAGATGACTAAATTTTATTTTAAGGAGGGGAGAGTGTAACATCCCCCATTTAAAAAAAAAAAAAGTAAATGCTTGTTTGTAAATATGAGGATTATTTAAATATATTTATGCAATAAGTAATATAAAGTGAGAAAAATATAATAATAATAATAATAATAATAATAATAATAATAATAATAATAATAATAATAATAATAATAATAATAAGCAAAAAGACTGCGTGTTATGTCACATATGTTATTACTTACGTGATTGGCTTGCACCTATGACTAGAAATCTCCTACTTGACCTAAAGCCAATCACTTACATTTCTAATCTCTATCAGACCCTTGTGATACTCAAAGATTATTTGAAACAATGGTTTTGTTAGTAGATATGTAATGTTATCTTCGAATGAAACTCTTTCCACTGCTACATCTCCTCAGGCCACAATCTCGCTAATAAGTTGGAACCTCCTCAGAACATTTCTAATAAGACCCGAGTTCCCTCATTTGAGTAATTTCCCTATAGTTATCATAATATAAGGGAATTGGCTCCCAGATCTATGATGAACATTTTCATCCAAACTTCCTCATTGTTGCCTTTGTCGTAGCAATATACTCCACCTTTGTTGTTGAGTTAGTAGTAGTATCTTGCTTGGAACTCTTTCAGCATACTGCTCCTCCATTCAGGGTGAACACATATCCTAAATTAGACTTGCTATCCTTTGTCCTTCTCAAGTACTTAAGGGTACACTTTACTACTTTCCAGTGCTCTAAGCATGAATGTGCTTGAAGCTTCTCTAAGCTTCTGTTTCACCCTCTCTACAAGGTACTCTTTGTAGTTCCTCTTTTAGTGTCCATCCTTGCCATAGTGGAAGCACTGACCTTCGTCCTTTGTTGGGTCTTTCTTAGCAACCTTTACTTTACCTAGTTTGCCCTTGCCCTTGCCCTTCTTAAGGGGCTTTTCTGCATTCCTTTTCTTTCTGGTCTCACTATCAAAGAGAACTGGTTTCTCCTTCTTGATAGTGCTCTTTTCCTCCCTTAACTTATTGAGGAACTTAGGGAGAGTCACCTTAAGGTCCACACACAAGTCATTTTTTAGGGCCATCCCTAGACGTATGAGTTTCTCTATCTACTCAATCATTTTTAGGATATGATTCTGAATCGGTGTCCCCTCAATCATCTTAGCATAGAAGAGACTCATGTATATCTCATATTACTAAGTCCTTTTCTGTTCCTCAAACAATTTACGAAGATGCAAGAGAATGGATCTAGCATATATGTTTTTATACTATCTTAGTAACTCAAGAGTCATATAGCCCAAGAGTGGAATCATCTATGTACTTCACGTAGCAAGTGATTTCATCCTCGCTTGTCCCTTCCTTGGGCATAGGTATCACTGTATTAAGGACATACACGATTTTTTCTACCGTGAGAATGATTCTTAGGTTACAGAGCCAATCGATATAATTTGGACTAGTGAGATAGTTGACATCAAGTATGCCACATAATGAATTTGAAAGCGATGGTTTTTTAAAGATACAACATAAATAAATAACATGTAGACTTTGTAAAAATCAAACAATTAAGATATGAACTTCTATCTTAATCTACTCCCACTATTTTTTTGCAAAACATACAACTCCTTCCGGTATATGAATTGGAGACCCAAGCAGATCTCTAGTGGGGATTGAGATCTAATCACCATCTTAACGTAATCTCGAGGGACTCAACCAATCATGCTAAGCCTATAAAGGCAGGCAATTCTTGTCAATCATAACTCTGTGATTCCTGTCCTATTCGGCCTCCGAACCACCATAGCCTTGAGGGACTCAACCAACCATGATGTTTGGTTAAGTTATCACCATCATTACAAGATAAGTTTGGTTCGATGATGTAACCTCGAGGGTCTCGAACAAGCATACCATATCCTCAGGCACTGGTGACATATCTATGTTATAGACAAGATAGTGAATCGTGATATAGGTGAGCCTTGAGGGACTCGACCAACTCAACTTACGTCGAGAATTGGTTCCTACTTATAATGATAGAAGGCCATATGGGTCAATCTAATTGCCTCACATTTACTGACTTAATATTATCGAGAGAGGAGATTTTGATTCAATCTCCTATAATATGTCACACACATACATCACAAACATATTTAATATATATCTATATCGTATGCAAATATATATATATATATATATATATATATATATATATATATATATATATATATATATATATATATATATATATATATATATATATATATATATAGTAGGTATATAAGCAATCACACATCGCATGAGCAATCACACAAGATTATTATGGACCCCAGCCTAATGTGATCGGGCCTGAGCTTGTTGAATCTCGGATTTTGATGATAAAATCAATTAGTAAATTATTTAATATAATCTATATGTTAAAAAAAGCGTGTAGGATTAACTACGATAGCAGTAAGATATAAAGCAAATATTGTGCCAAAGTCAAGATCGAGATTTCGTTGGGAGTTCGAGAGTTCGTCGGAAGTCCGGACGTTCATCGGAAGTTCTATTGGAACTAACCGAGAAGTTCAGGAGTTTGCTAAAGAAGCTCATCAGAACTCGCCAAGAAGATCATCATGAAATCCAACAGCTTGCTGGAAGTCCATCGGAAACATTGCTAAGAGATTATCGGAAGTTCGCTGGAAGAACAATTGACGTTCCGGAACTATAATGTTTTGTTAAATGTCTTAATTATTCAAGTTTGACCATAAATTGAGTTAGGATTGGGAGATGATCTCACTAACTCAGTTAGGGGCCAATTAGACCCTTAAACAGGGCTGAATTGGGCCAGATTGAATAGCCTATTCAGCACCTGAAATCATGACCGACGATGGCATTGCTTAGGACTCGGTCCCCTAGGTGCTCTGGGCGGTGGTACCACCGATAGTTAATGCTATCAGGCAATGATATTGCCCCTATCAGGTGGTGGTACCGCTAGAGCTTGATCTCCGAGCTTTGTAAAGTGGTCGTATCGCCCAAACCGAGCGGTGGTACCGCTAGTACCCCAAAATATGAGGAAGTGATATTTTTTGGCTCCAATTTAGAAGCCATTGGGGCCTATAAATACCCCACCCTTTTCTGCATGAAAGGGCACGAAAGTGTTAATATAATCTTGAATTTCTAAGTTGTTAAAGTGTTGTAAAAGTGAGAAGAGTCCTCCCCTCCCTCTCTTAGCTTTATAATCATCCAAGAAAGAGGAGTGAGGTTTGTAAGGGTTATCTCTTAAACCCAGTAAAAGGAGAAAGAGCTATAAAAGGTGGTTGGTCTTCACCTATTGAAGAAAGACCATTAGTGGATATCGGTGACATCGACGGAGGAGGAATCAGAAGTGGATGTAGGTCACAATGACCAAACCACTCTAAATTCTAGTTTACATTTCTATTTGAGTAATTTACATTACTGCAATCTTCCTTAACTTTCTCTTTACACTCTTATGGACGTTCTCAAGTTTAATATCTTTTCGAAACAGATTTAATCGAAAAAAATATTTTTTGAAATCAATGATTTTTCCATTGTACTAATTCACCCTCCCCCCCCCCCCCCTTCTTAGTACTGCTCTTGATGCTAACAATTTGTATCAAAGCTTGATCACTCTCATTTGGTTTGAAACCCAAGAGGGATTGCATTTGTCGGCAACTAGGAAGATCACTCAATTACACATCCGCCCATGTTTAATGGAAAGGATTACACCTATTAGAAGAGTAGAATAAGGATTTTTCTAATTTCTATAGATTTTGAATTATGGAACATTGTAGAAAATGGTTTTCAAAAGTCTTCTCTTCTAATGAATGGTTGGAATGAGTTGGAGAAGAAGACTTTCGTACTAAATGTCAAGGCTATGAATGTCTTGTTTTGTGCTTTAGATAAAAATATGTTTAATCGAGTGTCTATTTGTGAAATAACTTTTGATATTTGGCACACACTCGAAGTTACTCACGAAGGCACTAGTAGAATAAAGGAGTCAAAAATTAATCTTTTAGTCCATACTTATGAGTTGTTTCAAATGAACCGAGTGAGACCATTAGAGACATATACATCTGATTTACGAATGTTTTCAATGGTCTAAAAGGACTTGGTAAAAGTTTTTCTAATTTCGAACTTATTAATAAAATCTTGAGATCCCTTCCAAAGAGTTGGGATCCTAAGATAACTACTATTCAAGAAGCAAAGGATTTAAATAACGTCCCTCTCGAAGAACTTATCGAGTCACTAATGACTTATGAGATGATTTGTAGTACTCATGAAGAGCTTGAGAACAACCTTCCAAAGAACAGGAAGAATATGACACTAAGAACTCATGAAGATCACTTGAAAGAAAATTTAAGTGATAAGGACTATGACGAAGACTTGACACTCTGACAAGAAAGTTCAAAAAATTCATAAAAAAAAATAAATTTAAAAATGACACTAAAATAAAATTGAACCTAAGAAAGAATAAGTCATATGCTATAAATGCAAGAAGCCAAGACTTTTCAAAAGTGAATGTCCCCCAAGCAAAGAAGAAGCAACCAAAGAAGAAGAATACCCTTAAAGCAACTTGGGATGACTCAAGTATATCCGAAAGAGAGGAGTCAACCAACACAGAGCAAGTTTCTCACTATGTGCTAATGACTATCAGAGATGAGGTAATCGGTTCATTAGATGCAAACTTATCTTTTGATGAATTACTAAGTGCTTTTCATGATTTATTCGATGAATGCAAATTAGTTTGTAAAAAATATAAATTGTTAAAAAAGAAGCATGCTTCTCTCATTAGTGATTTTGATAGATTAAAAAATGAGCATGATGAAAGTTTAGCTCCTTGCACAAAATGTGATGAATTAGAAATGCTTAAAAAGAAAAATTTACAACTACATGAAACCTTAGAAAAATTTAAAATAGGTAGTAAATCCTTAAACATGATTCTGGCAAACAAAAATCATGTTTATAGAAGAGATGAAATCGACTTTGTGAGTAACACTCATAAAAATCCAACCATCTTTGTTAAAGGTCCAACTTTCCATATTTCACCCCAAAAAAATGTAACTTTTGTTACAAATTTGGACATGTTTTTTTATCAATGTCCATTTAAGAGATGTAGTCTATACAAATTGATTTGGGTTCCTAAAGGAACCGTAAAGAACTCCATGCAAAATAATAAGTTAAGCTGATTTTTGAGGCACCCAAGGTCAAATGGGTACCTAAAAATCATCCTTTTTTGCATAAACATTTACCATCACAAGCTAGGAGCAAGAGATGGTATCTTGATAGTGGATGCTCAAGGCATATAACCAGAGATCAATCTCGATTCTCTAAGCTCACTAGCCTAGATGAAGGGTATGTTACATTTGGAGACAACAACAAGGGTAAAATCATTGGCAAAAGAACCATAGGTAACAAATCTAACTTCTTGATTGAAGATGTGTTATTGGTTGATGGTTTAAAGCATAATCTTTTGAGTATTAATCAATTGTGTGATAAAAGATATAACATTAGATTTGAATCAAATACTTGCATTATTGAAAAACCACACAAAAACACATCTATGATTGCCCTAAAACAAAATAATGTATACACTACTGACATTGATGATATGTGCAATGAAATATATTTTTCGATTTTGAATGACGATGCTTGGCTTTGACATAGGAGATTAGGTCATGCTACCATGAAACTAATATCTCAAATCTCATCCAAAGAACTTGTAAGAGGTATTCCTAACATTAAGTTTGTTAAAGATAATGTGTGTGATGCATGTCAACTAGAAAAATAAATAAAAGATAGTTTCAAATCAAAGAATCAAATAAGCACTTCTAGACCATTGCAATTGATCCAAATGGACTTGTTAGGACCAATTGCTACATCAAGCCTAGGAGGTAGGAAATACACCTTCGTCATCATAGATGATTATAATAGATACATTTGGACTTACTTCTTGGCACACAAAAGTGATTACTTTAGGTAATTTTTTAAGTTTTGTAAACTTGTTCAAAATGAAAAGGGTTTTATGATTTCATCAATTCAAAGTGATCACGGTGGTAAATTTCAAAACTGTGATTTTTAAGATTTTTATGAATCTAATGGATACAACCATAATTTCTCTACTCCGAGAAATCCTCAACAAAATGGAGTAGTAGAAAGAAAAAATAAAAATTTACAAGAAATGATAAGAACCATGTTAAACGAACATAGCCTACCTAAATATTTTTGGGCCGAAGTCATAAATATGACATGCTATGTCATTAATAGGGTTCTAGTAAGACTATTACTTTTCAAAACTCCTTATGAGTTGTGGAACAATAAAAAACCCAATGTTTCATATTTTAAAGTTTTCGGGTGTAATTGTTTTATCTTGAATGAAAAAGATGCCTTTGGAAAGTTTGATGCAAAATCTAATGAAGAGATTTTTCTTGGTTATTCTTCTATTTCTAAGGCCTTTCGTATCTTTAACAAAAGAACTTTGGTTATAGAAGAGTCTATTCATGTTGTTTTTAATGAAGTTTCCAAAGTAAAGAAAAATAATTTTGATGCTTTGAATATGAACGAAACCCTTTTTCCATCTAGCAACTTGGATGCACCTTCTTCCGAAATATCCTTACCCAAGGAATGAAAGTACGTAGATGCTTATTCTAAGGAGCTAATCATAGGAGACACATCAAAAGGGGTTTAAACTCATTCTTCTCTTAAGAATTTTTGTGTCAATGCCACGTTTCTTTCTCAAATTAGACCTAAATATATTGACGAGGCCTTGAAAGATGATTCATAGGTTATCACAATGCATGAAGAGTTAAACCAATTTGAGAGAAATGAGATGTGGAAGCTTGTTCCAAGGCTAAATGACCATTTAGTTATTGGTACTAAATGAGTCTTTAGAAATAAGCAAGATGAATTTGGTATTGTGGTTAGAAACAAGGCTAGATTAGTGGTCAAGGATTTCAACCAAGAAGAAGATATCGATTATAAAGAAACCTTGGCTCCTATGGCACAATTAGAAACCATAAGTATGCTCCTTGCCTGTGCTAGTAGTAATAATTTTAAGTTATTTCAAATGGATGTTAAAAGTGCTTTTCTTAATGGCTTTATTTCTGAAGAAGTATATGTTGAACAACCTCCCAAATTTGAGAATAATAATTTTCCTAATCATGTGTTTAAATTGACTAAAGCTCTCTATGAATTGAAACAAGCCCTAAAGGCTTGATATGAGAGACTTAGCTCCTTTCTTATTCAAAATAATTTCTCTAAAGACAAGGTTGATACCACATTATTTATTAAAAATTTTAAAAATAAATTTTTCATTGTTTAAATTTATGTTGATGATATTATTTTTGGTTCCAAAAATGAATCTTTATGCGAATCATTTACCAAAAGTATGAGGCAAGAGTTTGAAATGAGTTTAATGGGTGAATTAACTTTCTTTTTAGGCCTACAAATTAAATAATTTAGTGATGTTATTTTTATTAGTCAAACATAATATAATCTAGAGTTGCTAAAATGATTTAATATGGATAGTTCAAAGGCTATTAATACTCCTATGAGTACCTCCACTAAGTTAGACATTGACGAAAGTAGAGAAAGCTTTAACCAAAAAGCTTATAGGGGTATGATACGTAGTTTACTATACCTCATCACAACAAGACCGGACATTATATTTAGCATAGGACTTTGTGCTAGGTTTCAATCTAATCCTAAACTATCTCATCTTAAAGTAGTTAAAAGAATTTTTAGATATCTTAAAGGAACTACTAATCTAGGATTATAGTATCTAAAATCTGAAAACTTTGAATTAATTGCTTATACTGATGTGGATTTTATAACATGTCAATTCTTAGGCCATGTATTTATCTCTTGGTCTTCCAAGAAATAAAACTCGGTTGCACTATCTATGACCGAAGCCGAATACATAGCGGCTATTACATGTTGTGCACAAGTCGTATGGATGAAAAATATATTAGAAGATTATATAATTTATCTTAAGAATATTCTCATAAAATATGATAACACAAGTGTAATATATTTAATGAAAAATCTCATTCAACACTCTAGAACTAAACATATTGATATTAGGCATCATTTTATATGTGATCATGTTAATAATCATGATGTAATCTTAGAATTCATTGATATGAAACATCAATTAGTCGATATCTTTACAAAACCTTTAAATAAAGAATAATTTAATTTTATAAGAAGAAAATTAGGTATGCTAAATTTCTCTGATACATTAGTTCCTCTTTAAATTTTTCTCCGGATTTTCTTATTGAATTCTATTTTACAAAATCATTCACTTGAATCATGGACTTATGGTATGCATAATGAACGATATGAATTTTTCCATATAAATTTTATGTGATGTTTGTGTACGAATTTTCTCCTCTTATGGTGTAAATTTTTGGTATCACATAATATAGAGCTTATGATGTTTGTGTAAATGAGTGTATACACCACATAATGATAAAAATCTTACAAGATGGAACCACACAATGTAAGCACCACACAGATTTGCACCACACCACGATGCAAGCAGTGCTCACTGCCTATAGGCGGTGGCACCGTCAGTGGTCACTGGTTGTAGGTGGTAGCACCACCCAGCTGGCGATGCCACCGCTCGCAACCTACCCTATATAAAGAACAAGCTAGGGTCGACCGTAGAACTGACCCCAACTCATTCTACACCTTTCCAAAGTGCTCTAGACCTCTTGATCCTCTTGCTCTCCCTCTAGCAACTCAAAGAATCCCCATTTTTCTACTAAATCAAGAATCAATCAGACACCCTTTTGGTGATCACAAGAAGGAAAAACTACTAAGGTAATCCCTAAACCAAATTGATTCCTCCTTTACATTACTTATTCTTGCCTCTTATTTGTCTTCATAATTGTAGTTTTCATGAATTTTAGAAGATCCTCAAGGGACAAAGGGAAGAGGAGATTAGATGAAACCTATGACTCCCTACTTTTCGATTCTCATCAACATGCTCTTAAATTTTCAACCATAGAGTCTAAAAGTTTTCATAAGGGTAAATATGTTGATTTAGAGAAATTAAGTAATTTGAAACCTATTCAATGGTTTGCTAACCTAGTTATCCTCCCAATCCTTCAAATATGTGAATCTATTTATCCTAGACTTGTTAGATTGTTCTATAATAACTTGCATGTGGATGAACACGATAGGGTCTCCACTTATCTCTTAGGACATCATATACCATAATTTGTAACCCCATAGGAATTACAGAGAAAGAAAGAGGTTATTATTTTAGAGGACAATGGGATGAAGAATCAGTTGGGGCCACTTCCTCTAAAGCCTTAGGAACCATCTTCGGTAATCTAAACTTGTCAATCCTTCCAAAAAGCTATGAGCATTTACTACATTTCAACACCGAATTGCTTCATCACATTTTGATAAACATTATACTTCCAAAATAATATCATCATGATGAAGTTAACCAAATGGAAATAGGAACGATGTATTGGATTATAAAAGGATATGACAATTGTTTTGGCTACCTAATACAACAAAACATGATTGAACTATCGAAAAAGGATATGATACTTCCATATGGTGGCCTGATCACAAGACTAATCCATGCTTATGACATAATTATCTCACCTAATGAAGTTATGAAACTAGATAGATTTAATGTCATAAATAGAAACCTACTACGAAGATTAAGGTATATATTCAGAAATGGGATATGGACTAGATTACCTAAAAGGACTGATCCCCTCTCACCTGAAATACCTATATTTAGGGGAAATCAATCTCCTCCTACTAGTCCCTTTGAGGTAACACCTCTAGTAGAACAAGTACCCCCCTCATCTACCGACGACATAGGAACTCGAATAGATCGATTTGAATAACGTCAAGATAAAATTTTAACTAAGTTATAGTAGATTCATCGACAACTTAATACCTTATTTAGACATTTTGACTTGCCACCACCTGAATAGCTGTGTATGTCTTTTTGCTGATGACAAAGGGGGAGAAGTTGATGAAATACCTCTCTTTTATGTTGCTTAATTTGACGTTGTAAACTTGTGCTTACTTCGATGTTGTGATCGTGTGCTTACTTTGATGTTGTAATCTTGTGCTTACTTTGATATTGTGACTCTTTAATGCTAAGAATTTCTAATGTTACAATACAATAATGCAATATTAGATTCTTAATATTATGAACTTTTGAATGTTATAAATTATAAAAGTTATATCATGATGATTTTTCATGCAAGTAGTAATGAAAGGCTATTCCCGAAACATTTTATCATGTATGAAGTAATTATGCTTTTACTATCTTGATGACTCGAAATTATGATGATGCACAATGCATATGATCTCTAATTTCGATTAAAGCCTAAATTCAAGGTTGTGAATTCGAGTTTGTATTCTCTCTAGTATGGCATATAGATAGGGAAAGTTAAGGTTAACTCCGTCACTAATTGGTTATTATCATAAAAAAGGGAGAGATTGTTGAATCTTAGATTTTGATGATAAAATCAATTGGTAAATTGTTTGATCTAATCTATATGTTAAGAAAAATGTGCAGGATTAACTACAATAGCAGTAAAACATAAAACAAATTTTGTGCTAGAGTCAAGATCAAGATTTTGTTGGGAGTTTGAGAGTTCGTCGGAAGTCCGGATGTTCATCGGAAGTTCTATCGGAACTAACCGAGAAGTCCAAGAGCTTGCCAAAGAAGCTCATTGAAACTCGCCAAGAAGATCATCGTGAAGTCTAGGAGATTACCGAAAGTCCATCGGAACATTGTCGAGAGATCGTCAGAAGTTTGTCGAAAGATCATCAGAAGCTCGCTGAAAGAACAATTGACGCTCCAGAACTAGAATGTTTTGTTAAATGTCTTAATTATCATAGTTAGACTGTAAATTGATTTAGGATTGAGAGGTAATCCCACTAACTCAGTTATGGGCCAACTGAGCCCTTAAACAGGGCCGAATTGAATAGCTCATTCAGTACTTGAAATCATGGCTGATGGTGGCACCACTTGGGACTCTATCTCCCAAGTGTTTTGGGCAATGGTACTACTGATAGTTAATGCTGTCAAGCGGTGGTACCGGCCCTATCAAGCGATGGTACCACCAGAGCTTGGTCTCCGAGCTCCGTCTAGCGATTGTACCACCCAAACTGAGCAGTGGTACCACCCAGCATCAATATACAAGCGATAGTACCACCCAATAATGGCGGTGGTACCGCTAGTACCCCGAAGTTCAAGGAAGTGATACTTTATGGCTCTAATTCAGAAGCCATTAGGGCCTATAAATATCCCACCCTTTTCTGTATGAAAGGGCACGAAAGTGTTAACATAATCTTGAATTCCTGAGGTGTTAAAGTATTGTAAAAGTGAGAAGAGTCCTCCCCTCCCTCTCTTAGCTCTGTAATCATCAAAGAAAGAGGAGTGAGGCTTGTAAGGGTTATCTCATAAATTCGATAAAAGGAGAAATAGCTGTAAAAGGTGGTTGGTCTTCGGATATTAAAGGAAGACTATTAGTAGATACTACTGACCTCGATGGAGGAGGAATCGAAAGTGGATATAGGTCACAACGACCGAACCACTCTAAATTCTGGTTTGTATTTCTATTTGAGCAATTTACATTACTGTAATCTTTCTTAGCTTTCTCTTTACACTCTTATAGACGCTCTTAAGTTTAATATCTTTCGAAAATGGAATTAATCAAGAATTTCAAAATCAATGATTTTTTCACTGCACTAATTCACCACCCCCCCTCCCCTCTTAGTGCTGCTCTTGATCCTAATAGAGCCAATGAGCTTAATTACTCACATCATGATCTTTGTGTGTATCGGCACATCTCCATGTCTTGTAATCATTTATCTCGTCCTTATTAGTTCTATCGACATCTCAGCGCATCTTATTAGGACTCTAGTTAGGAGAGTCCTAATTGAGAGGGACATTCATGTAAAATCTACCTAAGCCAACCCCTATTAAAGAGGTAAAGAGGTCGGCTAGGGTTAGGAGGTTATTTCTTAGAGAAGAATTTGGAGTTGTAAAGGAATAGGAGTCTTGAGTAGGAGTCATATTAGGAGTTGGTTAGAAGTAGAAGTCTTGAGTAGGAGTCATATTAGGAGTTAGGGTTTAGAAGCCCTATAAATAGTGATGTATTCCTTCTCTTTTCACAAGCAATAGATGAATCTTTTCTGCAGCCTTTGAGCAGCAACTTGGAGAGAGGAACCCCTATAGAGTTCTAAGGAGGCCGATCCCCTAAAAAGATCAACCCCAAGTTTAGAATTTATAAGGGTTCTATCACCTGGTATCATAGTAGTGTTCTTGGTGTCTCGCTGCCCTTCCACATCCATCCATCAACCCTCCACAGCCACCCAAAGCAATTCCCACAATTGCTTAAAAGATCATCGCCAAATTCCGCCGTCATCTCCACCACCACGGATCATCCTTTGATCTCCCCGTGAATTACAATAGGTTCTGGTTTCCTACCTTACTGCTGCTGCAATTTAGTTATCCTAATTTGAAAATCTCAAAAAAATTATTCCTATATTGCTGCATAAACTTTTCGTCATAAAGTTTTCATCTCTACGACGAAAGATACATTGCAGAATCCCAACCGTATAGCACCATCTGTACATTGCAGAATCCCAACCGTATAGCACCATCTGTTTGATCTTGCTACTATGTTTTTTCTCTCCAAATCTCTACGAAATTTTTATGACATCTTTGACACTTCCTAGTAGCAGATTTCCCTTTAGTTTTGTCAAAAAATTCTCAATATAAACCATTGATATTTTACGTCTAATCTGCTATACTTAAAAATCTGCACTGTAAAATTTCAACCGCATAGCACTGTTTATTTGATCTTGATACTATATTGTTTCTATCTAAATCTCTACGAAATTTTTATGATAGCTTTGAAACTTCCTAACAGTGGATTTTCCTTTGGTTTCATTAAAAAATTCTCAATATAAACCACTGATCTTTTATGTCCAATCTGCTATACTTAAAAATCTATGCTGTAGAAAATTTCAGCCGCATATTGTTGCCTTAACCCATCTATTTGCAATCTTTTTTGAATGAAATTTCTTATACACTTCATAGATAATCTTAGCTTTCATCTAAGATTGATCTATTGAGGAATCATCTCTAAAAATGATTTTGTGTTGCTACAAATTTTCATCGCAAACCGCTGAAATTTTTCGACGAGAATTCTGCTATCGTAACTTGTACCAATTTCCTTGCTGTTATACTGCCAAAATTTTTTTGATTAAATTAGACATCCTTGATGTCATATAAACTGTGATTTTGTTATCAATTTCCTCCTCAATTCTTTCATGTTTTTGGTGGAAATTACGTCGAGAAACCATTGTTTCTTTGACGATAATTCTGCTCTTACAAGACAGCACATACTTGCTGCAACTTCCACTGATTTCTATCAAACCTTTGCTGCCATCTACCATAGATCCAAAACTTTCATCCATAGCCCTAAAACTCTACCAAACCACACCCTCAAATTGCACCCAAAACAGCCACAAAATAAGCCTAAATTGTAGCCTACATCCACTGATCCACCAACCCTTTCGACCATCAATTCTCTCAACCTATACATGCCTTTAACCCGACAACAAAAGAGAGATCTTAACATCACATATTTGGAGACATATACTATGACATCTAAAGAGGCAATCAATGCTAAATTTGAAGCCTTCGAGGCACGAATGAAGGATAAGATTCTAACGCTCTTTACCGAACTCAAATTGGGCCGACCACTAAGCCCAAAGAAATCACATCAAGGAGAGAGCTTTGCCCAATCGCACCAAGCCCGAAGAGATGACTTCCAAGGGAGAGGAGGCTTTATGACCAACCCCAACTATCCATGAATAAGATTGAACTTCTCTAGATGGGAAGAAGGAGACCCGATTGGTTGGATTTCATGTGCAGAGCAATATTTTCAGTACCACAAAACCGCGGACTCATCTATGGTGAAAATTATAGCTATACATCTTGAAGGGGATGCCATATAGTGGTTTGACTGGTTTGAACACACTTATGGAGTCCTTTCATGGCAATAATTCAAAGAATGACTGCTGATCCGCTTTAAACCAACTGATTATGAGAATATTGACGGACAACTAGCAAAGATTCGACAAACCTCCACCATTCAGGAGTACCAAACCAGGTTTGAAAGGTCATCTAATCAAACTCATGATTGGTCTTAAAAACAGCTATTGAGGACCTTCATTGAGGGCTTGAAGCTGGAGATCCGAGGAGAAGTTAAAGTGCGACAATTGTACACGCTTATGGCAGCCATCTCTTTCGCACGACATCAAGAGGAGCAATTGAACCATGAAGCTCGGAGGACTAGGGTTGCTCCTCAACCAGCAATATTGAAGCCCTCAACCCCCCCTGCCGTCGACCAAGTCCCTACACCAAAGAGGTTAACAAGAGAAGAGCTTCGGGAGCGATATGCGAAGGGGTTATGTTGGCATTGCGACGAGCCGTGGAGCCGTGAGCATCACTGTAGTAAGGGGAGACTTCTTATGATTGAACCAATAGAAGAAGAGGTCATTGAACATCTAGAAGAAAGCCTTAAACATGAAGAAGAAGATGTAAAAGAAGAGCCACAACCGACCGAAGTTACGGTACATGCACTAGCCGGCTACTCAAACCCGCAAACGATGAAAGTTGGAGGCCTTCTCAAACAACAACTGATCACTGTTCTCATTGACATGTGTAGTACTAATAACTTTCTAAACAGTAAGGTTATTGTCTAGATGGTCTTACCTATCGAGAATTGCAGTAGGTTTGACGTTAAGGTTACCGACGGATGGATTTTGAAGTATGATCGTAGGTGCCCGCAAGTGAAACTGTTGCTGATCATGAGGCCTTACCAAGAGATAATTGCATATTTCTTCCTTCTTCCTCTTGATGATCATGAGGCTATGTTTAGAATTGAATGGTCGACAACATTAGGTGATATTTCTTGAAATTTTATGAAACTAATTATGAAATTTTACAGTAAGGGGAAATAGGTGATACTGCACGGGAAATGTGGGGGCGACGTAACGACGATTTGCACACAACAAATGGAGAAGGTTTTACATAAAGCATGCAGTGGATTTTTAGTACAATTTGAGTAGCAAACTAAGGGAGAGCTAACAGAATTTGAAGATCCAAATCTACTTCCTTTGCTTGCTGAATTTTCAGATATATTTGACGAACCGTGCAACCTACCTCTTACCCATCAGTATGATCATTGTATAACGATTCTTCCATGAAAATCTCTAGCAAATACTCAGCCATATCAGTATCCACATCTCCAGAAGAATAAAATAGACAGGATTGTAAAAGAGATGCTCGAAATAGGAGTTATTCGGCCAAGTTGCAGCCCCTACTCTTCACCGGTGCTCCTCGTATGAAAGAAGGACGAAACATGACGATTGTGCGAAGAAGACATGCCGAAAACCACCTTTTGAACACACAACAACCACTACGAATTTTTGCTTTCTTCAACAAAAGGTGAAATATCTTGGGCATATCATATCAGAGGAAGGTGTGGCAGTGGACCCCTTCAAAATTGGAGCAATGCAAAACTGGCCGACCCCGAGGAACATAAAATTGCTACATGGCTTTCTAGGTTTAATAGGCTACTACAGCAAGTTCGTGAAAAACTATGGAAAGATCAGTATACCACTTACTTCCTTACTCAAAAAAAGATGTCTTCCAATGGTCGGACAGAGCCTCCACTGCCTTCGACAAACTTAAGGCAGCCATGACGATGACACCGGTGCTAGCACTAATAGATTTCAGCCAACCCTTCATTATTGAGGCCGACGCATCTGGAATCGGAATTGGAGCCATTCTCATGCAAGATGGTCGACCACTCACATACACTAGCAAAGCATTATCTCCCTCCCATCAAAATATGTCAACATATGATAAGGAGATGCTCGTCATTGTGCACGCAGCAATGAGGTGGAGACCCTACTTGATCGGTCGATGATTTCAAATTAAAACCGACCATAAAAGCCTCAAGTACTTTTTAGAGCAAAAGATATCATCTCTTGAGCAGCAAAAATGGGTAACAAAACTTCTTGGATTTGATTATGAAATAACTTACAAAAAGTAGAAAGAGAATGTTGTTGCAGATGTGCTTTCGCAGCTACCCGAGCAAGCTGAATTTTCGACTGTTTCATTCCAACCAGCGACTTCTTAAGGATATTAAGATAGAATGGTAGGAAGATTCGGAGACTAGTAAGATCATAAAAAAATTGGAGGAAGCAACAAGCTCCATGGCTCAATACAGTTGGGACTCAAAAGAATTGCGCTATAAGGGACGCATTGTACTTGTGATAAATTCTACTTGTATCTTAACGAGCAGATTTTGGACAAAGTTATTCCATATGCAGGGTACTAAATTGAAAAGGAGTATGGCATATCACCCAAAAATCGACGGCCAGACGGAAGTTGTAAATAGGTGCTTGGAGATAGCCCAAAACCACCCACCAAATATGATTACGCAAGGAGAACTCCAGACCCAACCAAGTGCCATTATTGATCGACGGATTGTGACTCGACGACGATGACCCACTACTGAAGTACTAATATAGTGGGCGAACCTATTAACAGAAGATGCCACTTGGGAGAACTATGACGACTTGAAGATCAAATTCCCAAAATTCATGAATCGTCAGCCTCGAGGATAAGACTGATTTGAAGAGGGCGGGTCTGTTAGGACTCTAGCTAGGAGAGTTCTAATTGAGAGGGACATTCATGTAAAACCTACCTAAACCGACCCCTATTAAAGAGGTAAAGAGGCCGGCTAGGGTTAGGAGGTTGTTTCTTAGAGAAGAATTAGGAGTTGTAAAGGAATAGGATGTTGAATCTCGGATTTTAATGATGATGTCAATTACCATTTGTTATCTAATCTATATGTTGAGATAAGTGTGCAGGATTAACTACGATGAAAATAAGATATGCAACAGGAGTTGCACCGGAGTTAAGACAATGATCACATTGGGAGTTCGAGAGTTCGACGGAAGTTCGGACAGTCGTCGGAGGTTCTACGGGAACAAATCCGAAAAGTCCATGAGCTTGCCAAAGAAGCTCGTCGGAACTCACTAAGTGGATCGTCGCAAGTCCAGGAGTTTGCCGGAAGTCCGCAGGAGCATCACCGAGGGTTCATCGGATGATCGACGGAAGTTCGCCGAAAGCTCACCGGAGGAAGCGATTGATGCACCGGAGCAAGTTGCAGTAAATATCTTAGGAAAAATCGTAGTTAGCATACTGATTAAGTTGGAAATGGGAGGTGATCCCATTAACTTAATCTTGGGGCAATTGGGCCCCTGAAAAAACCCAAATTGGGTCGAATGGATCAACCCATTCGGACCCTGATTTCTGCTAGGCGGTTCAACCGCCTCAGTCAGGCGGTGGCACCACCTGAGCTCAGTCTTCGAGCTCTGGCAGGAGGTGCAACCGCCCCTGACAGAGGTGGCACCGCCTGGGCTCAGTCTCCGAGCTCTGGCTGAGCGGTGCAACCGCCTCAGTCAGGAGGTGGCACCGCTTGAGTTCGGTCTTCGAGCTCTGGCAGGAGGTGCAATTGCCCCTGACAGGAGGTGGCACCGCCTAGAGGCTCAGTCTTCGAGCTCTGCCAGGCGGTGCAACTGCTCCAGTCAGGCGGTGCAACCGTCAGATCCCAGAATTCCAGGAATTGATAGTTTTGAGCTCCAAATTCAAACTGGCTTGGGGCCTATAAATACCCCACCCATTCAGCACTAAAAGAAAACATAAAAACACTGAAATCCTGATCTTATTCTGTGATTCTTAGAGCTCAAAATTGTTGTAAAGGCCAAAAGTTCTTCTCCCTCTTTTCTTCCAAGTTCTGATCTTTAAAGAGAGGAGAGAAAATTCTGTAAGGGTTGTCTCCTAAGCCCGTCAAAAGGAGTGAAACTGTAAAAGGGTGGTTGGCCTTCGCCTATTAAAGGAAGGCCTCTAGTTGACGTCGGTGACCTCGTCGGTGGAGGAAGCCAAAAGTGCAGTAGGTCAAGATTGACTGAACCACTCTAAATCTCGGTTTGCATTTACTTTTAGCATCTTATCCTTACTGCAAATCTCCTCAAAAGCTTACTGCTTTCTGCGCATATACGATCGGGTTTCAAGCTTTGTGCTTTTTGAATCGGCGTTTAGACGTAAATCAGTTTTATCGTACGATCATCATATTTCAGTTTGCTTTTACGTTTTGATTTCTATCATAACTACAAACTACCTTTATATCCTTGCTTTAACTGCATCTCGCTTAATCAAGTGATTTACGAATCAGCATTTAGACGTAAATCAGTTTTTTCGTATGAATATCATATTTCAATTTGTGCCTACTATCTGATTTAAACCATAACTGCAAACTGCACTTATATCTTTGTTGCATCTTGCTTAATCAAAAGTTAAAATGATTTACGAATCGGCTTTCCTACCGAAATCACTTTTATCGAACGAACACGATTTTTATCGTAGAAGGTTTTCCGCTGCACTAATTCAAACCCTCCCCCCCCCCTCTTAGTGCTCTTAGTGCTCTTGATCCTAACAATTGGTATCAGAGCGGGGTTAACTCTCAAATGGATTAAAACCCAAGAGAGATGGCATATGCCGAAAACCAAGAGGGCCATTCTATTACACGTCCACCTATGTTCAATGGGACGGACTACACCTATTGGAAGACCCGAATGAGGATCTTTCTTATTTATATGGATTTTGAACTTTGGAATCTTGTCGAAAATGGATTTTCGAAGTCTTCTCTTCCAATGATCAATTGGAATGAATTGGAGAAGAAGGCTTTCGCTCTTAATGCAAAGGCTATGAATGCCTTATTTTGTGCACTTGATAAAAATGAGTTCAACCATGTTTCGGTTTGTGAAACCGCATTTAATATTTGGCACACACTCGAAGTGACTCATGAAGGTACAAGTAGAGTGAAAGAGTCAAAAATCAATCTTTTGTTACATTCTTTCGAACTTTTCCGGATGAAACCGAGTGAGACTATTGGTGACATGTTTACCAATTTCACGGATGTCGTCAACGGTCTAAAAGGACTCGGAAAAAGTTTTTCGGATTTTGAGCTCGTAAATAAGATTCTAAGATCCCTTCCTAAGAGTTGGGATCCTAAAGTCACTGCTATTCAAGAGGCGAAAGATCTAAACAACTTCCCTCTTGAAGAACTAATCGGGTCATTAATGACCTACGAGATGACTTGCAAAGCTCATGAAGAGCAAGAAGATATCCTTCCAAAGAACAGGAAGGATATGGCACTTAGAACTTCAAAAGACCACTTGAGAGAAAACTCAAGTGATGAGGACTGTGACGATGACTTGGCACTTCTAACAAGAAAATTTAAAAAATTCATTAAAAGAAACAAGTTTAAGAATGACACAAAAAATAAACTTGAACCCAAGAAGGACCAAGTTATTTGCTATGAGTGCAAGAAGCCGGGACACTACAAGAGTGATTGTCCCCAAGTCAAAAAGAGAACATCAAAGAAGGAAGCGCTCAAAGCAACATGGGATGACTCGAGCGCGTCCTAAGAAGAGGAGTCCAACACCGAGCAAGTTGCTCATTACGCCTTAATGGCCATCGGAGAGGAGGTAACGAATTTAATAGATACAGATTTATCATTTGATGAATTATTAAATGTCTTCCATGACTTATTTGATGAATGCAAGATTATTAGTAGAAAATACAAATTGCTAAAAAAGGAGCATGATAGTCTTACTTGTAATTTCGATAAGTTAAAAACTGAATATCATGATAGTTTAGGTTCATGCATAAAATGTCCTGATCTAGAAACTCTCCAAAAGGAAAACTTGCTACTTAAGGACATCTTGAAGAAATTCGAGGTTGGTAGTAAGTCCTTGAACATGATCCTTGCAAACAAGGGTCACGTTTCCAAAAGAAGTGGAATCGGATTTGTGAGAAGCCCTTACCAAAATCCAGCCACCTTCATAAAAGGCCCCATCTTACATGTTCGACACCAAAGCAAATGCAACTTTTATTGCAAACTTGGACACAAAACGCATTATTGTCCATTCAAGAAAATTAGTCCAAACAAATTAATTTGGGTTCCTAAAGGAACCATGATAAATTCTATGCAACATGATAAATAATGTAGATCTATTTTTGAGGCACCCAAAAGCAAACGGGTACCTAAAAATCATCCTTTCTTGTAGAAACCTATACCATCGCAAGCTAGGAGCAAGAGATGGTACCTTGATAGTGGATGCTCAAGGCATATGATCGGAGATCCATCTCAATTCTCTAAGCTCACTAGCATAGACGAAGGCTATGTCACCTTCGGAGACAACAACAAGGGTAAAATCATTGGCAAAGGAAACATAGGTAACAAATCCAACTTCTTTATCGAAGATGTTTTGTTAGTTGATGGTTTAAAACATAACCTCTTGAGCATTAGTTAATTATGTGATAAAGGATATATTGTCAGATTCGAATCTAATGCTTGCATCATTGAAAAACCACACAAAAACACGTCTATGATTGCATTAAAACAAAATAACATATACACTATTAACATCAATGATTTGTGTAATGAAATGTGTTTTTTGGTTTTGAATGAGGATGCTTGGCTATGGCATAGAAGATTAGGTCATGCTAGCATGACACTAATCACTCAAATATCATCTAAAGAACTTGTAAGAGGAATTCCTCATATCAAGTTCATCAAAGATAATGTATGTGATGCCTGCCAATTAGGTAAACAAATTAAGGGCAGTTTCAAATCTAAGAATCAAATAAGCACCTCTAGGCCCTTACAATTGATCCATATGGACTTGTTCGGACCAATCTCTACATCAAACCTAGGAGGTAGCAAATACGCCTTCGTCATTGTGGATGACTATAGCAGATACATATGGACTTACTTCTTAAAACAGAAAAATGAATGCTTTAGATATTTTACCAAGTTTTGTAAACTTGTTCAGAATGAGAAGGGTTCTATGATTTCGTCAATTAGAAGTGATCACGGTGGTGAATTTCAAAACCATGATTTCCAAGAATTTTGTGAACTCAATGGATGCAACCATAATTTCTCTACTCCGAGAAATCCTCAACAAAATGGAGTAGTAGAAAGAAAAAATCGAAATTTACAAGAAATGGCAAGAACCATATTGAATGAACATAGCCTACCCAAATATTTTTGGGTCGAAGTTATAAATATTGCATGCTATATTTTGAATAGAGTTCTAGTAAGACCCTTACTCACCAAAACTCCCTATGAGTTATGGAACAACAAAAAACCCAATGTTTCATATTTTAAAGTCTTTGGGTGTAAGTGTTTTATCTTGAATGAAAAAGATAACTTAGAAAAATTTGATGCTAAATCCGATGAAGGAATCTTTCTTGGTTATTCTTCGGTTTCTAAAGCTTTTCATATCTTCAATAAAAGAACTTTAATTATTGAAGAATCCATTCATGTTGTCTTTAATGAGATTTCCGAAATCAAGAAAAATGATTTTGATGATGATGTTAATTTTGATTCCTTGAATTTAAATGAAACCCCGTCTCCAACTAGCAACTTGAATGCATCCACTTCCGAAATATCCTTACCCAAGGATTGGAAGTATGTAGATGCTTATCCTAAGGAGCTAATATTAGGAGACACATCAAAGGGGGTTCAAACACGTTCTTCTCTTAAAAATTTTTGTTCCAACGCCGCTTTTCTCTCCCAAATTGAACCCAAATGTGTTGACGAAGCCATAAAAGATGATTCATGGATTATCGCAATGCAAGATGAATTAAATCAATTTGAGAGAAATGAGGTGTGGAAGCTTGTTCCTAGGCCAAATGACCATTTAGTTATTGGTACTAAATGGGTTTTTAGAAACAAGCAAGATGAATATGGTATCGTGGTTAGAAACAAGGCTAGATTAGTGGCCAAAGGTTTCAACCAAGAAGAAGGTATCGATTACGAAGAAACCTTCGCTCTTGTGGCTCGATTAGAAGCCATAAGGATGCTCCTTGCCTACCCTAGTAGTAATAATTTTAAGTTGTTTCAAATGGATGTTAAAATCGCTTTTCTTAATGGCTTTATTTCCGAAGAAGTCTATGTTGAACAAACTCCTGGATTTGAAAATAATAGCCTCCCTAATCATGTGTTTAGATTAACTAAAGCTCTCTATAGTTTAAAACAAGCTCCGAGGGCTTGGTGTGAGAGACAGTTCTTTTCTTATCAAAAATAATTTCACAAAAGGCAAGGTTGATACTACATTGTTCATCAAGAATTTTGAAAATGATTTTCTCATTGTTCAGATTTATGTTGATGATATTATCTTTGGTTCTACGAATGAATCTCTTTGTGAATCTTTTGCTAAAACTATGAGTCTTAAATTCGAAATGAGTTTAATGGGAGAATTAACATTCTTCTTAGGTTTACAAATCAACGACTAAGCAATGACATCTTTATTAGTCAAACTAAATATGCTATGAATTTGCTAAAAAGGTTTAATATGAATAACTCAAAAGCTATTAACACTCCTATGAGCACCTCCACTAAGTTAGAAATCGATGAAAATGGAGAAAGCTTCGATCAAAAAACTTATAGGGGCATGATAGGAAGTTTACTTTACCTCATTGTAACTAGACCAGATATCATGTTCAGTGTAGAACTTTATGCTAGATTTCAATCAAACCCTAAGATATCTCATCTCAAAGCAGTTAAAAGAATACTTAGATATCTTAATGGTACCACAAATCTAGGATTATGGTACCGAAAATCAAAGAATCTTGAGTTAATTGCTTATGCTAATGCGGACTTTGCTGGCTGTAAACTAGATAGAAAAAGCACATCTGGAACATGTCAATTTTTAGGACATGCCCTTATTTCCTGGTCATCTAAGAAACAAAACTCGGTTGCACTATCAACAACCGAAGCTGAATATATTGCAGCAAGTGCATGCTGTGCACAAGTTGTATGGATGAAAAATACCTTAGAAGATTATAAAATTCATCTTAAAAATATTCCCATTAAATGTGATAACACAAGTGCAATATGCTTAACGAAGAATCCTATACAACACTCAAGAACAAAACATATTGATATTAGACATCACTTTATACGAGATCATGTTACTAATCATAATGTAATCATAGAGTTCATTGATACTAAACATCAACTAGCTGATATTTTTACAAAACCTCTAAATGAAGAACAATTTGATTTCATAAGAAGAGAATTAGGAATGTTGATGTGTCCGAATACATAAACTAGTTAAAATTATCTTTCAGACTTTATTGGATGATCAAATCACTTGATTGCCATTACATGCCTAAATAACATGTTGGAAATTATGTGTTGAATACAAAAATTTTCATAACAATAAGCATGTTTTGTCTTCATGATTGTATTTGAAAATCAATAGCATAGTCTTGTTCGAATGTATGAAAGTGTTAATTTCATTTTCGGATTCGCTTAACAATTGGTATCCTAACAATCGGATTTTCTCATACACTTATGAAGAATATTTTTCTGAAATGGATTTGATGAAATGATTCCTGCTTATAAATTCCATCTTGAAATATGGATGATAGTGTTTTTACTTGCAAAGACTTGTTTCACATACATATCTTGATCCTTGTAAAAATGAAGCATGATTTAATCTCTCATCGATTTTAACTTCACTCAAAGTAAAATCACAAATAGCCTTCCTCCTTCCTGCAAAAAGATTATAACAAATAAAAAGGAAGAAGTATTTAAAGCAATCTATGTATCATGATTTCCTTTATATGCTTGGAAAATAACATGTAAAGGCATGAACAACTATCACACTTATGCTCAAAATTCGCTTATTGTTCTCCTGCTATCACAATTACCATGCTTTTTGTTGATGACAAAGGGGGAGAAATATATGAGTATTAATGTCATGCTTGCATCACCGAGAAATATATGAGTATTAATGCCATACTTGCATCACCAAGAGATATATGAATTGATGCTATGATTGCTATAATTTGCATTATGCCTTGTTTGTATCATGTAATGATATCAAAATCTTACTTCGCAGTTTTACATGTTGATATCTTACAATATGATGAATTGCTACTATTACCATCATTCAAACCTATTATGTAAAATTTGAAAATGAATGTCAAGCCTTGACATCATCTTTAGAGAAAAACATCATGATGGGAATCATGATGGGAGTATTGATAAGTTTAAATGATTTTAACTTATCAATATGTCTCTTGAATTCAAAGGTTTTGAATTCAAGAATGACTTATCTCAAGTATGGCATATAGACAGGGGGAGTTAAGGTTAACTCCATTATCAATTGATTGTCATCATCAAAAAGGGGGAGATTATTGAATCTCGGATTTTGATGATGAAGTCAATTGTCATTTGTTATCTAATCTATATGTTGAGATAAGTGTGCAGGATTAACTACGATGAAAATAAGATATGCAACAGGAGTTGCGCCGGAGTCAAGACAATGATCACGTTGGGAGTTCGAGAGTTCGATGGAAGTTCGGACAGTCGTCAGAGATTCTGTGGGAACAAATTCGAGAAGTCCATGAGCTTGCCAAAGAAGCTCGTCGGAACTCGCCAAGTGGATCGTCGCAAGTCCAGGAGTTTGCTGGAAGTCCGCAGGAGCATCACCGAGGGTTCATCGGATGATCGACGGAAGTTCACCAGAAGCTCGCCGGAAGAAGCGATTGATGCACCGGAGCAAGTTACAGTAAATATCTTAGGAAAAATCGTAGTTAGCACAATGATTAAGTTGGAAATGGGAGGTGATCCTATTAACTTAATCTTGGGGCAATTGGGCCCCTAAAGAAACCCAAATTGGGTCGAATGGATCAACCCATTCGGACCCTAATTTATGCCAAGTGGTTCAACCGCCTCAGTCAGGCGGTGGCACCGCCTTAGCTCAGTCTTCAAGCTCTGGCAGGAGGTGCAATCACCCCTGACAGAGGTGGCACCGCCTGGGCTCGGTCTCCGAGCTTTGGCTGAGCGGTGCAACCGCCTCAGTCAGGAGGTGGCATCGCCTGAGCTATGTCTTCGAGCTCTAGTAGGAGGTGCAACCACCCCTGACTGGAGGTGGCACCGCCTAGAGGCTCAGTCTTCGAGCTCTGGCAGGAGGTGCAACCGCCCCTGACAGGAGGTGGCACCGCCTAGAGGCTCAGTCTTCGGGCTCTGCTAGGCGGTGCAACCACTCCAATCAATCGGTGCAACCACCAGATCCCAGAATTCCGGGAATTAACAGTTTTGAGCTCCAAATTCAAACTGGGTTGGGGCCTATAAATACCCCACCCATTCAGCACTGAAAGAAAAGATAAAAACACCAAAATCCTGATCTTATTATGTGATTCTTAGAGCTCAAAATTGTTGTAAAGGCCAAAAGTTCTTCTCCCTCTTTTCTTCCAAGTTCTGATCTTTAAAGAGAGGAGAGAAAATTCTGTAAGGGTTGTCTCATAAGCCCGTCAAAAGGAGTGAAACTGTAAAACGGTGGTTAGTCTTCGCCTATTGAAGGAAGGCCTCTAGTTGACGTCGGTGACCTTGTCGGTGGAGGAAGCCAAAAGTGCAGTAGGTCAAGATTGACCGAACCACTCTAAATCTCGGTTTGCATTTACTTTTAGCATCTTATCCTTACTGCAAATCTCCTCAAAAGCTTACTGCTTTCTGCGCATATATGATCGGGTTTCACGCTTTGCACTTTCCGAATCGGCGTTTAGACGTAAATCAGTTGTATCGTACGATCATCATATTTCAGTTTGCGTTTACGTTTTGATTTCTATCATAACTGCAAACTGCCTTTATATCCTTGCTTTAACTGCATCTCGCTTAATCAAGTGATTTACGAATCAACATTTAGACGTAAATCAATTTTTTCGTACGAATATCATATTTCAGTTAGCGCCTACTATCTGATTTGAACCATAACTGCAAACTGCACTTATATCTTTGTTGCATCTCGCTTAATCAAAAGTTAAAGTGATTTACGAATCGGCTTCCCTATCGAAATCACTTTTATCGAACGAACGCGATTTTTATCGTAGAAGGTTTTCCGCTGCACTAATTCACCCCACCCCCCCCCCTCTTAGTGCTCTTGATCCTAACATAGGAATCTTGAGTAGGAGTCCTATTAGGAGTTGGTTAGAAGTAGGAGTCTTGAGTAGGAGTCCTATTAGGAGTTAGGGTTTAGAAGCCCTATAAATAGTCATGTATTCATCCTCTTTTCACAAGCAATAGATGAATCTTTTCTGCAGCCTTTGAGCGGCAACTTGGAGGGAGGAACCCCTATAGAGTTCCAAGGAGGCCGATCCCCTAAAGAGATCAACCCCAAGTTTAGAATCTGCAAGGGTTCTATAACATCTCCATGCGTCGCGATCGTCCATCTCGACCTCATGGGTCCCGCTATCGCCTCCATGCTCCCGCAGCACCTCCTCGTGTAATTACAATATAATCACTAGTATGCAGGCCCGATAATAAACGAGAAAAAATAAAGACTCGCAAGCCTCAATAATAATAATAATCATAATCACATCACACACATATCACATCATACGGTTCATGATCATCCATCCACATCATACATTACATGTACATATCATCATATAGAACTATTAGATAAATAATAATAATTAATTAAACTTTTTAATTAATTAATATTTTTTGAAATTTAGGACATATAATTTTTTTTTGAATTATAAGAGGTATTTAGGTAATTTAGATAGGTAATTTGAATTATGTGGGTGGCTCATCCATGGGTGTTGTACTCGTAGGCAGCGTTATAGCCTGCGGGCGTTGTGCCCGCAAGTAGCACTTATAGGCTTGGACACCTACGGTTGTAATTGTGCGCAGCAACAGTTGTTGCGCCTGCAGCCACTACTCTTATGGCTGTCGTTGCAGGCGACTTCATATACATAGATGGCAGCAAGGGCAGCAACAGTTGCTGCCCTTTCTCGCTTTTGCATCAACAATTTTGACGTCAAAAGATTTTCTAAAACATAATACATGCAGTTCAAAACTAATCTTTCGCTTGAACAACCTGGCTTTGATACCATTGTAGGGAAATCATGGGAGTGACATCACATGCACAACAGAAGAACGGAAAATAAAATCTCTAATTTCCTAAAAAGGTGTTTGTCGTCATACGAAGATTGGTCTGCAAAAACTCACGAAACTAAAAACTACGTATATGAAAGATTATATTGCCTAGGGAGATCGTATTTTCCTAAAATCCTACAGATCTATATGAGAGGATGAAATAGGTCAACTGTCCTCCTCTCTAGTAATGATCCACATGGTAGGGACTATGAAAACACTCCTCGAATCGCTACCTAAATCTGCACACCTGCTGTCTGAGGAGGAGAAGGGGAGAGGAGAATAAGTGGTCACAACCAAGAAACCTAGCCTATGACCCTTTGGTTCTCTCCTATTTATAGAGGCCCCTTATTAACTTAACCCTAGTGGATCCTACCCTATTGGGTAATGGATCTCCATCCAAGTACCCAAGCCTCTTAGATTAGTAGGTCTCTATCTAATAATCTCTCTTTGCCTCTTATTGGATCTTATTCGTAGGATTCAATGCTAGTCATAGGTGCCTTACAAGCTAATCACATAAGTGATGACAAGTGTGACTTGCCATGCAGTCTTTTTGCTTATTATTATTATTTGACATTTTATCACTTTATATTATATGTTGCTTGAATATATTGTGATGTATATGGATCTGTGCAATGGGATTCAGATCGTGATGAGATTATGATAATAAGATCGATTCGCCTTTAAACACGGATCCTAAATAATCCCGATCATAGGTTACTTGAGAGGGACATTGAGATAACCGGATAGACTGGTGTATTATATACCTGTCCATATGATGGATATAGTTGGTCTCATTGTTGCTCATGTGGGGACACTAGGATACAGTATAGGTGCTCATTGGAGAATGAGTTCACTGATTGATCCGCTTATGGAATACTGGATGGTTGATGATACCTTATTGTCAGACAATGTTTCCATAGTCCTAATGATGTATCTAGTTCTTAGAGTTGAGATATCAAGGATGTCCTATATGAGTACTCCACTCTTTGATACCAGACTTATAGGTTTAGAGGTTTTAGATCTAGAACAACCGGTCATCGAGAGTGGTAGCTAACCTTATGAGGACCATTAAGTGTCAATAGAGAATCATCCATGCTCGGTGTCATGAGAGGAATATCCCATGTGTTCTTGCTCAAACAAATCCCTAGCTAGGGTTATTCGAATTGAGAGAGAACGAGTTCTCTAGGAGAATCCGATTAGAGCGAGACTCGAGTAGCCCTTATCAGGTTTGCTGCTAACCCTGATAAGGTCATGTTAGATTTGAAACATTCAGATCTATAAGTCCGGTATCAAAGAGTGAAGTACTCATATAGGACATCCTTGGTGTCTTAAGTCTAAAAACCAGATACACCACTGAGACGATGGAATCACTATCTAACAATAAGGCATCATCAACCATCCAGTATTCTATAAGCGAATCAATCAGTAAACTCATTCTCAAATAAGCACATGCATTATATTTCTAGTGTCCCCACACAAGCAGTTATGAGACCTGCCACCTCCGTTATATGGACGGGTATACAGTACACTAGTTTGTCTGGTTATCTCGATGTTCATCTCGAGTAACCTATGATCAGGATTATTTAGGGTTTATGTTTAAAGGTGAATTGGTCTCATTATCGTGATCTCATCATGATCCGATTTCGATTGTACTGATCCATGGACATCATAATATATATATCAAATAGATAGTATAAAATAAGAAAATATCATAATAATAATAATATACAAAAAGAATGTGTGTCATATCACATGTGCCATCACTCACGTGATTGGCTTGTAGGACACCTATGATTATCAATCTCCCACTTGGCCTAAAGCCAATCAACTATGTGTTTGATCCTCAACAGTCCCCTATGATGCTTAAAGATAATTTGAGACAATGACTTTGTCAGTAGATCTATAATGTTATCTCTGGATGAAACTCTTTCTACTACTACATCTCCTCGGGCCACATTCTCTCTAATAAGTTAGAACTTCATTAAAACACTTCTGATGAGATTCAGGTTCTCTTATTTAAGCAATCATCCCATAGTTGTCATAATATAAGGGAATTAGATCCTCACTACCCAACACGACTTATAGATCTATGATAAACTTCTTCATCTAGTCTTTCTCCTTTGTTGCCTCTATTGTTGCAATATATTCTGCTTCTATAGTCAAGTTAGTAGTAGTATCCTACTTGGAACTCTTCTAGTATACTGCTCTTCCATTTAGGGTGAACACATACCATGAATTAGACTTGCTGTTATCGATATTAGAATGGAAACTCGAGTCCATGTAGCCCTCAACCCTGAAGCTACTACCTTCATATACTAGTAAAAAATCCTTAGTCCTTCTCAAGTACTTAAGGATACACTTTATTGCTTTCCAATGCTCCAAGCCTAGATCTACCTGATACCTACTTGTGACACTCAAAGCATGCACTATATCAGACCTGGTACGTAGCATACATGATAGACCATATCGCTGAGGCATATGTTATCCTATCCATGTCTACCCTTTTTTTATGAGTCTTTGGGCACATACTCCTAAAAAAGTATATCACATATCTCATCGGTATGAGACTCCCCTTAAAAATTTTCATGCCAAACCTTTTGATAATAGTGTCTATGTACCTAGATTAGGATAAGCTAAGCATCCTCTTTGATCTATCTCTATAGATCTGAATTCCCAAGATATAGAATGGTTTTCGTGAGTCCTTCATGGAGATATGTCTAGATAACCAAGCCTTTATAGCGGAGAGCATTTCTAGATCATTCCCAATGATCGGGATGTCATCCACATAAAATACTAAGAAGGTGATAGTGCTCCCACTTATCTTTCTATACACATAAGGTTTATCTTTGTTCTTAACGAAGTTATAAGATTTGATCACCTCACCAAATCTTATGTTCTAATTTTAGAAAGTTTGCTTCAGTCCATAGATGGACCTAAGCAATCTGCATAGCTTATCTAGACTATCTTTGGACACGAATCCCTTAAGTTATGTCATATACACCTTTTCTTTGAGGTTACCATTGAGGAATGTGCAGTGTTCCTTGAGAAGAAACATATTCTTGGTGGAGATAATGGGAGCACGATAGAGTTAAGCAAGGTTGGAGAACCTAGCTCAAGCATCATTCTATAACCCGAGCCTATTCAAGTACCTAGCACATAAGTTTTGACTTTACATAGGTCTAGCAGAGTACCCCATCCTCCTAAGAGATATATGAGATATATCAAAGGAAAGGATATTGAGGATATTGATCCTCAAACCTATAAGGAGGCTATTATGAGTATAGACTCTGGGAAGTGATAAGAAGCCATAAATTCTAAGATGGATTTCATGTACTCTAATAAGGTTTGGAACCTAGTTGAAGCACTCGAGGGTATTGTACCTATTAGTTATAAGTGGATCTTTAGGAAGAAGATCGGAGTAGATAGAAAGGTAGAGACCTATAAAACAAGACTAATGGCTAAGGGGTATCATTAAGGGCAAGGTATTGACTATGACAAAACCTTCTAACCCGTAGCCATACTAAAATCCATCTGAATTATGTTGGGTATTGCAGCACACTATCATCGGGGTGATAAAAATAATACTCACAAGTTTCCTTAGGGTATCTCACGAACTTATACCGCTCCATTCTAGATTCAAACTTATCAGGATTGTATCTTTTAATGTGTGTAGAGTAGTCCCAAATCTTAATAACTTCAAGATCTGGCTTTTTTCCTTTTCATATCTCATATGGTGTAGACACTACCAACTTAGTTGAAACTCTATTTAGAATGTAAGTTGCGGACTTTAGGGCATATCCCCAAAATGAGATGGGTAGGTCAGTAAAACTCATCATGGACCACACCATGCCTAACTATGTACAATTCCTCCTTCCTCATACACTATTGAACTGAAGTGTATAAGGAGGTGTCCATTAGGATCAAACTTCATCGTCCTTGAGGAATTGGGTGAACTCTGTACTTAAGTACTAACCTCCTCATTTGATCGAAGAGTTTTGATAGTCTTTCTAGTCCGGTTCTCTACTTCATTCTTATACTCTCTGAATTTCTTAAAGGCTTCGAACTTATACTTTATTAAGTACATATGTCCGTACCTAGAGAAATCAACGGTAAAAGTAATAAAATAGGAGTAACCACCTATAGCCTACGTAGCCTATGGCTCTTTAGTTCTATCCTATTTATAGAGGCCCCTAGTTAACTTAATCCTAGTGGGTACTGGATCTTTATCTAATTACCCAAGCCTCTTAGACTAGTGAGTCTCTACCCAAATCTCTTATTAGCTCTTATTGGATCTCATCCATGGGATCCAATAATTCAAGGGCTTATTGGATATCTAATAAGATAGGGGCTTTGAACCTTTACTTGTTACAACACCTACCATATGTATATATCCCTCTAGGCCCAATATCGAGCTGGCTGTGAGTCATACCTATTAGAACTCCTTTTGGCTTAGTGAATTATTAACTCCATAATAATTCACTCGACTCATTGATTGCAAACGTACTAGGCCACTACGCCGCAGTCCCCAAATGATATAGGGGAATCCAATCCTTTAAACCTATTTGTTCTTATTTACCATGTACCTATAGTTTCTCATCCATCTAATATCCCAAAAATCGTATACTATGCATGGTGTTGTCAAGCCCATATGGTTTCTTCTCGAGTCTCACTCTAATCAAATTCTCTTGGAGAACTCTTTCACTATCAATCCGAACGACCTTGGGTAAGGATTTATCTTATCAAGAATATATAGGATATTCCTCTCATAATGCTAAGAGTAGATGATCCTTTATCGACACTCAATAGCCCTTGTAAGGTTCGTTGCCACTCTCAATAATTGATTGTATTAGATTTGGAACTTCCAAACCTATAAGTCCAGTATTAAAGAGTAGAGAACTCATATAGGACATCCTTGTTGTCTCAAGTCTAAGGACCAAATACACTACTAGGAGTATAGAATTACTATCTGATAGTAAGGTATCATCAACCATCCAACCTTCCTTGAGCGGATCAATTATTGAACTCATTTTCTAATGAGCACTTGCACTGTATCCTTAATGTCCTCACACGAGCAGCTACGAGACCAACTGGCTCCATCATATAGATGGATATATAGTACACCAGTCTGTCTGGTTATCTTGATGTCCCTCTTAAGTAACCTATGACCAAGATTATGGTAAGACCCTAAAGTCTTATCGTCACTCTAATACCAATTGATAAGATCCTAAAGGTCTTATCAATTGGTATCAGAGCGACGATAAGACTTTAGGGTCTTATCATTTGGTATCAGAGCGACGATAAGAATTTAGGGTCTTATCATTTGGTACCAGAGCACGATAAGACTTTAGGGTCTTATCATTTGGTATCAGAGCCTATGATAAGACCTTTAGGGTCTTATCATTTGGTATCAGAGCGACGATAAGACTTTAGAGTCTTATCATTCAGTATCAGAGCGACGATAAGACTTTAGGGTCTTATCAGATTATTTAGGGTCTGTGTTTGAAGGTGAATCAGTCTTATTATCGTAATCTTAACACGATCTGATTCCCATTACATAGATCCATGGGCATCACAATATATTTATGCTATAAGTAATATAAAATAAGAAATTATCATAATAATAATAATAATAAAGACTGTGTGTCATTTCACATATGTCATCACTCACATGATTGGCTTACAAAGCACCCATGACCAGCAATCTCCAACTTAATCTAAAGCCAATTATCTATATGTTTGAACCCCATCAGATCCATGTGACGCTCTAAAATAATCTGAAACAACAGCTTTATTAATGGATCTATGATGTTACTTCGAATGGAACTCTTTCCTCTACTATATTTTCTCAGGTCACGATCTCTCTAACTAGCTGGAACCTTCTCAAAGCACTTCTGATGAGATCCGGGTTCTCACATTTAAGCAATTGCCCTATCATTATTACAATATAAAGTAATTGGCTCCTCATTGCTTGGCATAACTCTCAAATATTAGGAAATCTCAAGTGGCGACATCACATGCGCAGCGGAAGAACAGAAAATAAAATCCCCAATTTCCCAAAGATTTATTCATCATCGTGTGAAGATTAGTGCACAAAAATCCATAAAATTTAAACAACGTAAATGAAATATTGTATTACCTAGGGAGATTGTATATCCCTGAATCCCTACAGATCTCTAAGAGAGGGTAAAGGAGGTCAAATGCCCTCCTCTCTAGCGGTGATCCACATAGTATGGCTGCGATGATGCTCCTCAAAATCTAAGCCTACTTTGAGGTAGAGAGAGGGAGGAGAATAGGAGAGATAACTAAAAAGCTCTAGCTTATGAACCATCAGTTCCCTCCTATTTATAGAGGTCCCTTTTCAACTTAACCCTAATAGATCCTGCCATATTGGGTATTGGATCTTCATCCAACTACCCAAGCCTCTTAGATTAGTGGATCTCTATCAAATAATCTCTCATTGGCTCTTATTGGATCTCATCCATAGGATCCAATAATTTAGGGACTTATTTGATATCCAAAAAGATAGGGGCTCTGGCGGATATCTAATATCCTAATCTCTACTCATTGCAATGCCTACCATATATGTGTGACCTTTTAGGCCGAATATCGAGCTAGCCATGAGTCATACCTGTTAGAACTCCTTCTAACTCAATGAATTATTATCTCCATAATAATTCACTCGACTCATCGACTGCAGATGTACTAGGCTACTACGCCGCAGTCCCCAGACGATATAGGGGAATCCAATCCATTAGACCTACTTATCCCCAGTTATCGTATACCTTTAGTTTCTCATCCATCTAATATCCCGGAGACCGTATATCAGGCATGGTGCTATTAGACCCATATGGTTTCTAATCGAGTCTTGCTCTAATTGGATTCTCTCGGAGAACTTTTTCTCTCTCAATTCGAATGACCCTATCTAGGGATTTATCTGAGCAAGAATATATGAGATATTCTTCTCATGACACAAAGAGTGGATGATTGCCTATCGATACCCAATAGTCCTTGTAAGGTTGGCTACCACACCCCGATGATCGGTTGTGCTAGATTTGGAACTTCCGGACCTATAAGTCCAGTATCAAAGAATGGAGTACTCATACATGATATACTTGGTGTCTCAAGTCTAAGGACTAGATATACCACTAGGACTATTGTATCACTGTTTGACAATAGGGTATCATCAACCATCCAACATTCCGTAAGCAGATCAATCAGTGAATTCATTCTCTAATAAGCACATGTACTATATCCTTAGTGTCCCCACACGAGCAGCTATAAGACCAGCTACATCCATCATCTGGATGGGTATATAGCACACTAGTCTATCCGGTTATCTCGATGTCCCTCTTGAGTAATCTATGACCGGGATTATTTAGGATTGGTGTTTAAAGTTGAATCGATCTCATTATCGTAATCTCATTACGATCTGATTCCCATTGCACAAATCCAAGGACATCACAATATATACATGTGTTTATGCAACAATCAATATAAAGTGATAAAATACTAAAATATAATGAGAAAAAAGACTACGTGTCAAGTCACACGTGCCATCACTCACATGATTAGCTTGTAAGAGACCTATAATTAGCAATCTCTCACTTGACCTAAAGCCAATCACCTATGTGTCTAATCCCCATCAGACCTCTATGACACTTCAAGACAATATGAGATAATAGCTTTGTTATTGGATCTACAATTTTATCATTAGATGAAACTCTTTCCACTTCTATATCTCCTTGAGTCACAATCTCTCTGATAAGCTAGAACCTTCTCAGAATACTTCTAATGAGACCCAGGTTCCCTCATTTGAGCAATCACCCCTTAGTTGTTAGAATATAAGTGAATCGACTCCTCACTACTTGGCACGACTCTTAGATTTATGATGAACTTCTTCATCTAAGTGATGAATACAAGGAGTTATACAAAAATAAATCATATCATGAGAGATAAGATCATGTAAATACCAAAAGACATAATTTATATATTTAATCTCCTCTTAAATAAAATACCAATGTAGGCATACAAAGAAGAGATCTTGATTATAAAAAATCTCAAGTAAATCCAAGAACTCATAAGAAAAATCATGATTCATTTAGAAAATCTCCTCTCAAGAAAATACTAAGTAGAATCATAGAAGAAAAAGATCTCAATTCATAGAAGGATTTAAAAAAAAATCAAGATTAAGCTTATTCAAATTCCAATCATCACATCAAAATCGTTTTCAATAGTTTCATAAAGACATAGATAGATTCATTAATCTCTCTTTTTTAGATAAATGGTAAGAAGAAACATAAAGAGTTCAAAATCAAGATGATGATTCAAAAAAATATCACAAGTTATAATCAAGAGAAAAATCATCATTTATATTCAAATCATTCAACTTGTCAAATCAATAAAGTGACTTTTAAGAGATTCATAAAAATGATACACATAGATTCATCAAAATCAATAAGATAGAGATGTTTCATTTTAAGTTGTTGGTTTTATACAAGTATGTCTTTATCTTTTTATGCCAAGCAAAAACATGCATCAATTGTTTAGGATCGAAAAATAAATTTCATCATAAAAACCATCAAGATCAATAAACCATAATTTATCAAAAAAACATCATTACTTCAAATTATCATGCATAATTTAAATATAAAATCATCAAGCATGATATTTACATTATTTCATATAAGCATGCCCCTTTTTATTTATGCCAAATCAAAACATGCATCATTCTTTAAAACAAAAAAGCAACTTTCATTATGGTAACAATCAATAATCCATAAATCACAAGAATCATCATATATAATTTTGAAAGATAAACTCATTAAGTATTATTATCAAACATGGTTTCATAAATCATAGAGCATTTCCAATCAAAATCGAGAAACAATATGGAAATCAACATGATACACATTATTTCTTCTTGAAAAACATACATATGATTATCGTTAGATTTAAATCTAATATTTTATTCCTTTAACATAAAACATATAATTTTTATTATTATTTTTAAAATTACTAACATGATAAGCATGATCCTATTTTATTTTTTTCATTTTCATTACATCATTAAACATGCAATTTTCAGAAAGAAATTTATATAATTTTTTTAAAACTAAATTAAAAATAACTTATGAAGAACATCAAGTAATTTCAAAGTAAACTAAGGGAGTTTCGTTCGAGTTGTTTACCTCGTTGTAGAAAAACGTTAAGACATAGTTTGCCAGCTCGCCTTTGTTGATTTTCTCCTCGTCTTCGGATTAGCTCGATTCATCCAAAGTCACATTCTTCTTCTTGCGTTCATAGCAAGTAGTTGCATTCTTTTTATTCTTTAATTTTTGTTTCATGAAATTTTTAAATTTCATAGTGATGAGTTCAAGTTCACCATCACTTGAGCTAATGCTCGAGTGGTCTTCGATTGTTCTTAGTTCAAAATTCTTCCTGTTCTTCGGAAGGTGATTCTCAAGTTCTTCACGTGTATTGCACATCATTTCATAGGTCATTAGAGACCCGATAAGTTCTTCGATCAAAAAAGTATTCAAATTTTTTGATTCTTGAATAGCCATTATTTCTGAATCCCAATTTTTAGAAAGCGATCGTAAAATATTGTTAATGAGTTCAAAATTAGAAAAGCATTTGCTAAGAGCTTTAAATAAACAATGGTTTCGCTCGGCTTCATTCAAAATAGTTTTGCTTAACTGTACATAAAACCGGTATACATATCAACAATAATTTACCATTGACGACATTCATAAAACGGATGTACATATCAACAATGGTTTCGCTCAGATTCATTCAAAATAGTTCAAAATCGTGCATTAAAAAATTGACTTTAGAATCTTTAACTCTAGTAGTACCTTTGTGTGTGATTTCAAGAGTGTGCCAAATATCGAAAGTCGTTTCGCACATAGAAGCATGATTAAACTCAGTTTTATCCAAAGCGTAAAATAGAGCGTTCATAGCTCTAGCATTTAAGGAAAAAAATATTCTTCTCCAAATCATTCCAATGGTTCATTGGAAGAGAAGACCTTTCAAATCTGTTTTCAACAATATTCCATAAATTTAAATCCAAGAAAAGTAAGAAAACTCTCATCCGAGTTTTCCAATATATGTAGTCTGTCCCATTGAACAAGGGAGGATGAATGAGAGAGTAACCCTCTTGAAAGCAGAAAAGAGTTATTTCTCTTGGGTGTTAAACCAAATGAGAAATATGAGGTTCTAATACCAACTGTTAGGATCAAGAGCAGCATAAAGAGGGGGGGCGGGGGGGGGGGGGGGGGGGGGGGGGAGGAGGGTTTGAGGGTGAATTAGTGCAGTGGTAAAAACGTCGGTTTCGAAAAATCCTTTCATACGATAAAAACCAAAATTAGAAGATAACTTGAAATCTCGTGTTCATAAATGTATTGAAGGCGGTAAGCAAGTAAAATAGTTTACAGTAAAGTAAATTACTCAAGACAAAATGCAAACCAGATTTTAGAGTGGTTCTATCGTCATGACCTACATCCACTTCGTCGATTCCTCTTTCGTCGAGGCCACCGACATCCACTATCGATCTACCTTTAATAGGCAAAGATCAACCTCCTTCTTACACCCCTCTTCTCCTTTTCACGGGTTTAGGAGACAACCTTTAAAAGCACTCACTCCTCTCTTAAGCTATTCTAACACTTAGACTAGAAGAGGAGGATTCTCACAAGAGATTACAACAACATTTTTCCCTTCTTAAATTCTCTATGCTTGCATGTATTAACTAGGGATGAGAGGGGTATTTATATGCCTCAAGTTGATTCAAACTTGGAGCCTTAAAACATCTCATCCTAGGTTTCTTGGGTTCGGGTGGTACCACCGCCTGACATAGTCTCGGAGACTGTGTCATGACGGTGCTACTTCTTGGGTCACTGTTTGGGCTTTTTATTGGGCCCAACACAGTCCTTATATGGGCCCAACTAACCCCTAATTGGGTTGGTACATTTTCAATCTCAATATGAAATTTAAGACATTTCCTAAGCTAAACAAGTTTGTAAGTCTAGGTTTCTTCCAGCGAGCTTCCGACGATCTTCCGGTGAACTTCCGACGATCTCTCGGCAATGTTCCAGTGGACTCCCGACAAGCTCCTGGACTTCACGATAATCTTCTTGGAGAGTTCTGATGAGCTTCTTTAGCAAGCTCCTGGACTTCTCGGTTGGTTCCAACAAAACTTTCGACGAACGTTCGGACTTCCGACGAACTCTCGAACTCCCAACGAAATCGCATTCTTGACTCCGGGACTTCATTTTGCTTTATGTCTTACTATTGTAGTTAATCCTGCACATGTAAAAATATACTTCGATCTAGACAATTATTACTAAGCTTGAATCATGTTGTCCAGTATGTCATTGGTCCATCGACGCTTCATCTAATTCTTCGACGCATCGTCCTCTCTTGTGACCTATTGCCCAATCGACCAGTTGACTCTGCAACTCTGATATCCTTAGTGCAATATCTATTATTCTTGGCTTGATACTCGAATCCATGGCTCGAATCGTTCTGTCGATACGTCGACCGATCCTCCGGCTCGATGTTCAATCTTCTAACATGTTCCACCGGCCCAACATGATTCTTCCTGCTTTAATTGTCTCATCCTGATCGAAGCATCCTGCATCACTAAAAACATAGATCAAATCATAAACACTTATCAATTGGTTTCATCATCAAAATATGAGATTTAACAAGATACACCATTGGGACTACGAAATCGTTATTTGACAATAAGGCATCATCAACTATTCAGCATTCCGTAAGCGGATCAATCAGTGAACTCATTCTCCAATAAGAACCTATACTATATTCCTAGTGTCCCCACATGAGCAACTATGAGACTAGCTGCATCTATCATATGGATAGGTATATAGCACACTAGTTTGTCCAGTTATCTCGATGTCCCTCTCGAGTAACCTATAACCGGGATTATTTAGGATATATACTTAAAGGTGAATAAGTCTCATTATCACGATCTCATCATGATCTGATTCCCATTGCATAGATCCAAGGACATTACAATATATATATATATATATATATATATATATATATATATATATATATATATATATATATAAAGTGATAAATATCAAAAATATAATCAGCAAAAAGACTGCATATCAAGTCACACGTGCCATCACTCACGTGATTGGCTTGCAAAGCACATATGACTAGCGGATATCAGGCAGATCTAGGCTTGGAGCACTAGAAAGCAGGAAAGTGTATCCTTAAGTACTTGCGAAGGACTAAGGATCTTTTACTCATATATAGATATAGTAGCCTTAGGGTTGAAGGCTACATGGACTCGAGTTTCCAATCTGATGTCGATGATAGCAAGTCGAATTCGGGGTATGTATACACCATGAATGGAGGAGTAGTGTGCTGGAAGAGTTCTAAGCAAGATATTACTACTGACTTGACCATAGAGGCAGAGTACATTGCTGCTGCAAAGGCAGCTAAAGAAGGAGTCTAGATAAAGACTGTATATCAAGTCACACGTGCCATCACTCACGTGATTGGCTTGCAAGGCATATATGACTAGCGGATATCAGGCAGATCTAGGCTTGGAGCACTAGAAAGCAGTAAAGTGTATCCTTAAGTACTTGCGAAGGGCTAAGGATCTTTTACTCATATATAGATATAGTAGCCTTAGGGTTGAAGGCTACATGGACTCGAGTTTCCAATCTGATGTCGATGATAGCAAGTCGAATTCGGGGTATGTATACACCATGAATGGAGGAGTAGTGTGCTGGAAGAGTTCTAAGCAAGATACTACTACTGACTCGACCATAGAGGAAGAGTACATTGCTGCAGCAAAGGCAACAAAAGAAGGAGTCTAGATAAAGAAGTTCATCATAGATCTAGGAGTCGTGGTAGGCAGCGAGGAGCTGATTCCCTTATATTATGACAACAATGGGGCGATTGCTCAAGCAAAAGAACCCAGATCTCATCAGAAATGTTCTGAGGAGATTCCAACTTATTAGAGAGATCATGACCCGAGGAGATGTAACAGTGGAAAGAGTTCCATCCGAAGATAACGTTGCAGATCCATTGACAAAGTCATTGTCTAAGATTATCTTTAAGCATCATAGGTGATAGGCTTTAGGTCAAGTGGGAGATTGCTAGTCATATGCGCCCTGCAAACCAATCACGTGAGTGATGGCACATGTGACTTGACACACAGTCTTTTTTGCTTATTATATTTTGGTATTTATCATTATATATATATATATATATATATATATATATATATATATATATATATATTGTGATGTCCTTGGATCTGTACAATGGGAATCAGATCATGGTGAGATTACGATAATGAGACCAATTCTCCTTTAAAAATAAATCCTAAATAATTCTAGTCATAAGTTACTCGAGAGGCACATCGAGATAACCGGACAGACTAGTGTGTTGTATGCATGTACATATGATGGATGTAGCTGGTCTCATAGTTGCTCGTGTGGGGACACTAGGGATACAATACAAGTGCTCATTGTAGAATGAGTTCACTGATTGATCCACTTACGAAATGCTGGATAGTTGATGATGCCTTTTTTCCAAACAGTGATTCCGTAGTCCCAGTGGTGTATCTGATCCTTAGACTTAGACACCAAGGATGTCCTGTATGAGTGCTCCACTATTTGATACCGGACTTATAGGTTTGGATGTCCCAAATCTAGCATAGCCGATCATCGAGAGTGACAGTTAACCTTATGAGGGTCATTGAGTGTCAATAGAGGAACATCCACTCTCGGTGTCATGAGAGGAATATCTCATGTGTTCTTGCTCAGATAAATCTCTAGCCAGGGTTATTCGGATTATGAGAGAAAGAGTTCTCTGGGAGAATTCGATTAGAGTGAGACTCAAGTAGAAACCATATTGGTTTGACAGCACCATGCCTAGTATATAGTCTCTGAGATATTATATGGATGAGGTGTTAGGAACAAGTTGGCACTAAGAGGGGTGGGGTGTGAATTAGTGCAACGGTATAAATTACGTCGGTTCAAAATCTCATTGCGATTAAACCTGTTTTGGTAGATGTTAACTTAAAAACATACGGAAGAATATAGTGGATGTAAACCAAGTAAAGAATGATAGTTTGCAGTAAATGTAAATTGCAAGAAGTAAATGCAAACCGAGTTATAGTGGTTCGGTTGTCATGACCTACATCTACTCCACCGATTCCTCTTCCATCGAGGCCACCGGTATCCACTAATGATCTTCCTTTAATAGATGAAGATCAACTTCCTTCTTATAACTCTATTCTCCTTTTGTAGGCTCATGAGAGAACCTTTACACACCCTTTTTACAAAGCTTCCCTCACACTCTCCCTTAGAACTCTCTCTAAATTTTAAGAAGAGGGACTCTATACTTTACAAGGGTTTTCAACTCTAGAAATATAGAATTTTTATTCACTTTTCTTACTACTCCATGTAGGAATAGTTGGGGTATTTATAGACCCTAAATCGCTTCAAAACATGGAGCCAAAATTTAAATCCCTGAAATTTCATGGTACGAGCAGTACCACCGCCTGCACTGGGCGGCACCACCGCCTGCAGCCTGACACTAGGCAGTATCACCACCCAGTTTGGTGATACCACTATCTAGAAGGCTATGTCTGGGTGGTACCACCACCCAGACTGGTGGTACCACCGCTTGACACAGTCTCGGAGATTGTGCCATAATGGTGCCACCTGTTGGGTCACTATTTGGGCCTTTCATTGGGCCCAACACAGCCCAAACTTGGGCTCAACTGTCCTTTAATTGGGTTGGCCCAATTATAACTTAATTATGTGCTAACTATAAAATTTAAGGCATATAATAAGCTAATCCAGTCCAGTTAGTCTAGGTTTCTTCCGGTGAGCTTTCGACGATCTTTTGGTGAACTTCCGACTATCTCTTGGCAATGTTCCAACGGACTCCCAGTAAGCTTTTGGACTTCACGATGATCTTCTTGGCAAGTTCCAATGAGCTACTTTTGCAAGCTCCTGGACTTCTTGGTCAATTTCGGTAGAACTTCCGATAAACATCCGGATTTTTTATGAACTCTCGAACTCCCAACGAAATCTCGTTCTTGACTCCGGGACTTCATTTTGCTTTATGCCTTGATCACTATCATAGTTAATCCTGCACAATTAAAACCTAATTTGATCTTAGATAATTATTACAAAGCTTGAATCATGTTGTCTGGCATCTTATTGGTTCATCGACGCTTCGTCCGATTCTTTGGCGTATCATTCTTTATTACGGCCTATTGCCTAATTGGCCAGTTGACCTCCGCAACTCTGATTTCCTTAGTGGAACTCTCCTTGGCTTGATATCCGAATCCATAGCCCGAAGCCTTCTGTCGATACGTCAACCGATCCTTCGGCTCAACGTCCAATCTTCTGACATGTTTTTCTTCGGCCCAACATGATTTTTCCTGCTTTAATTGTCTCTCCTTGATCGAAGATTCTTGTGTCACTCAAAACACAGATCAAATCATAAACACTATCAATTTGTTTCACCATCAAAATTCGAGATTCAACAATCTCCCCCTTTTTGATGATGACAACCAATTGATGACGGAGTAAACTTTAACTCTCAGAGTTTAAACAAACTCTCCCTATCAATATGCCATATTGATAGAAACTTTGAAATCATAGTATTTTAACATTGCATGCAACATGAGTATTGAAATAACCAATTTATCACATCATTGCATCATAAAATCATGCATAATCAAAATATCCAAGTACATTATTGCATGCATGATTATCATCATAACTTCTCCCCCTTTGTCATCAACAAAAAGGAGAAGTGCAACTATCAATTTTTAGAGATATGAAAGTTTTACAACATATAAGCTAGAAAATTTAAAGATGTGCAAGTTAGCATATTTACTTTTCTTTACGATGTTCAAATTAGCAAGTTTTTGAAATGTACAAGATGCATCATTTTTGCATTTTCTTGAAATATGTAACTTAGCAAATATTGTTTCTCTTGAGATTTGCAAGATTGCACTTCTTGCTTCTCTTTTGAGATGAGCAAGCTAGCAAGTTTGCCTCTTTTCGTGATGTGGACGCTAGCAATTTTTTTTTCCTCCCCCTTTTTCATTGGCAAAAAGAGGGGAATAATAATACAATGGTGCAATTCATTTCTATTTATTTTAATTTATAAATTATGACAAAGATAAAGTGTCATTCTTATTTCAAAATGTCATAATTGAGATAAACCTTGAATTCAAATCAAGGGAATTTTAATCATGATTCACATCATATGCAATACATCATATACATCATCATAATAAAATCATAAGTATTGCATGCATCATTCCAAATCAAAAATATTTTACATCATGATGGTATCAAATATCGAGAAATCAAGATGATGATTCATAAAAAAAATATCAAAAGTTATAATCAAGAAAAAAATCATCATTTATTTTCAACTCATTCAATTTATTAAATCAACATTTCTTGGTTATGCCTGATATCAAAATATGGTTTCAAATCTTCAACATATAACATGCATAATTTCAAAACATTACAAACCATTATCAAGGTCATAGTTTGTTTGCATAAGTCTCTTCTTTAGTAAATGATAAGAAGAAATAATCGAAGATAGAAAATTTTTTATTCTCATAAAAGATAGCTCAAGTAGAGAAATCAAAAGGAAAGTTCATGATTCGGTTGAAAATTTTTCATTCAAATTCAAATCATCACTTTTCAGAAAATTCAATGAAGGCAACGTAAATAGATTCACATGAGAACTCGATTCATGCATAATGTCTCAATTTTTCATGAATGCCACAAGATATGATTTATTTCAACAAATCTATTCTTTTATAAATGGATAAAAGAAACGTAGGAGATCTAATGATATAATATCTTGATTCATGCATAAGAAATCTCAAGTTATAAATCTCAAAAAATCAAGATAAAACTCATTTAAATTCAAATCATCAAATCAAGATTATTTTCAAGAGATTACTTAAGATAGATTCATTACTAAGATTTACTTGTTGAAAAATCGAAAAGCTTTAGAGGTATTTTTCAAGAAAACATGCATTCTCCCTTTTTGTTTTAATCTAAGTGATTGGATTTCATACAAGCATTCCTTTGTCTTTTTATGCCAAACAAAAATATGCATCATCGTTTAAAATGAAAAAGAACTTTCATTACCGCAAAGATCAATAATCCATAAATCACAAGAATCATCATGCATAATTTTGAAATATAAAATCATTAAACATGATTTCAAATCATCATTATATTATTTCATCAAGCATGATTTCATTAATCATAAAATATTTTTAAATGAAATAAAAAATTAATATGTAAATCATTAAGATATATATTAATGCTTGTTAAAAAATACATAGAATTTATCTTAAGCATTAGATTTAAGTCTAACATTTTATTCCTTTATCATAAAGCATGTAATTTTCATGATCATTTTCAAAATTACTAGAAGGATAAGCATGATTCCTTTTTTTTTATTACATCATGCAATTGAAAAAAAATTATATATATTTTTTCTAAACTAATTTAAGAACAACTCATGAAATGCATCATGTAATTTCAAAATAAATTAAAAGAGTTTTGGTTATCTTGTCATTGAAAGCTGTTAAGGCATAGTTTGCCATCTCGCCTTTGTTGATTTGTTCTTTATCTTCGGATGAACTCATTTCGTTCCAAGCCGCCTTGAGTGCTCTCTTTTTCTTTAGTAACCTCTTTTTTATAAGTTTATTTTTATTCTTTAATTCTTGTTTTAAGAATTTTTTAAACTTTAAGAGTTCAAGGTCATCATCATCATCACTTAAGTCATCACTCAAGTGGTATTCTATTGTTCGAAGTGCCAAATCCTTCCTATTCTTTGAAATGTTATTCTCAAGTTCGTTTTGTTCATCATGTGCATTGAGTGCTATTTCATATGTCATTAGTGAACTAAAAAGTTCTTCAAGTGGAAAATTATTGAAATCTTTTGCCTCTTGTATTATCGAAATCAAGTATTAAAAGATTAATTTTTGAATCTTTTACTCTACTAGTGCCTTCATGTGTGATTTCGAGAATGTGCCAAATAACGAAAGTTGTTTTGCAAGTAGAAACTCGATTGAATTCATTTTTGTCTAAGGCGCAAAATAAGGCATTCATAGCCTTTGCATTTAAAGAGAAAGTCTTCTTCTCCAACTCATTCTAATTGTTCATTAGAAGAGAAGACTTTTGAAAACCAAATTCGACTATATGTCATAAATCAAGATTCAATGAAAGCAAGAAAACTCTCATTTGAGTTTTTCAATAAGTGCAGTCCGTCCCATTGAACATGGAAGGACGAATAAGAGAGTTACCCTCTTGAAAGCCGAAAAAAGTCATTTCTTTTTAGGTGTTAAACCAAATGAGAAAAATGTGGCTCTAATACCAACAAGACCAACCACCTCTTTACAGTGCATTCTCCTTTTCACGAGTTTATAGGTACTCGGTAACTGTGAACAAATAGGTCCAATGGATTAGAGTCCCTTGTATCGTCTAGGGACTGCATCGTAGTGGCCTAGTACATCCACAATCGATGAGTCGAGTGAATTATTATGGAGATAATAATTCACTGAGCCAGAAGGAGTTCTGATAGGTATGACTCATGGCCAGCTTGATATTGGGCCTATAGAGTCGCACATATATGGTAGGCATTACGATAAGTAGAGATTCAAATATAAGATATACGTAGGAGTCCCTATCTTATTGGATATCCAATATGTCTCTAAATTATTGGATCTTATGGATGAGATCCAATAAGCACCCATGAGAGATTATTGGATAAAGATCCACTAATCTAAGAGGCTTGGGTAGTTGGATTGAGATCCAATACCCAATTGGGTAGGTTCTATTAGGGTTAAGTTGATAGGGAGCCTCTATAAATAGGAGGGAATTAGTGGTTTATAGGCTAGAGCCTTTTGATTGCCTCTTCTATTCTCCTCCCCCTCTCCATCTCAAAATAGGCCCAGAGTTTTGAGGAGCATCGTCATAGCCCTATTGTGTGGATCACCGCTAGAAAGGAGGGTACTTGACCTCCTTCCCCTCTCCTAGAGATCTGTAGGGATTCATGGATATACAATCTCCCTAGGTAACACAATCTATCTCACATATGGTTTTCTATTTTATGAATTTTACGCACTAATTTTCGCACGACGACGAACATATCTTTAGGAATTAGGGATTTTGTTTTTTATTCTTCCGCTACGCATGTGATGTCGTCCCTAAGATTTCCCAACAAGTGTTAGACTAGATGGTGGTACCGCCCAGTGTTAGATTGATAGGCGATTGTACCACTAGTTGTTAGTCTAGCAAGCGATGGTACTACCAGTACCCTGAAAACCCAGGATTAGATCATTTTGGCTTCAAATTTAAATCCATTTTGGGCCTATAAATACCCTAATCTTTTCTGCTTGACATAGCAAGAAAAGAGAATGAAAACTTGGGGTTTAGAGTGTGAAAACTCTATAAATGACTCAAATGGCGAACTATACCTTGATGGCTCCTCGACGATGAGGTAAATGACTCAACTGAAATGTCTTTACTTTATAAAGAATTATTTGATGTATTCAATGATTTGTATGATAAATTTAAATTAGTTAGTAAAAATTATAAATTATTAAACAATGATCATACTTCTCTTTCTAAAGAATTTGAATTTTTAAAAATTGAGCATGATAATTACATATTAAATTCTTGCATTAAATGTGAAGAATTGGATTAATGCAAAAAAAAAATTATTACAACAAACGTTAGATAAATTTAAAATTAGTAGCAAATCTTTAAACATGATTCTTGCTAATAAGAGTCATGTTCATAGAAAGGAAGGAATTGGCTTTATGAGTAACACTCAATAAAAGCTAATTATCTTCGTTAAAGGACCCACATTACATGTTTCCCATGAAAATGGATGTAATTTTTATGATAAATTTGGACATTATGCCTATAGATGTTCATTTAAGAAGCATGACTCACATAAATTAGTTTGGGTTTCTAAATGAACCATAAATAACATTATATAAAAAAAACAAGATAGGTAGAACTTGTTAGGAAAAGAGTCGGCACTAAGAGAGGGGGTGAATTAGTGCAGCGGTAAAAATTACGTTGGTTCAAAACTTCATTGCGATTAAATCTGCTTTCGACGAAAAATCGTTTTGTAAAGGTAATAACTTTGAAAGTTCATAGAAGAGTGCAGTGGATATAAAGCAAGCAAAGTGGCTTGCAGTTAAAGTAAATTGCTCAAGAGAAACGCAAACCATATTTTTATAGTGGTTCGGTCGTCATGACCTACATCCACTCCGTCGATTCCTCTTCCATCGAGGCCACTGCATCCACTATTAGTCTTCCTTCAATAGGCGAAGACCAACCACCTTTTACACCCCTCTTATCCTTTACACAGGTTTAGGAGATAACCTTTTACGACCCTCTTTTACAAGGTATCCCTCTCACACATCTCTTAGAACTCTCTCTAAGCTTTGTGGGGAGGGAACTAAACTTTCTAAGGTTTACAACTTTAGAATCATAGAGTTTTGCTAAATATTTCTTGCTTATCCATGCAGGAATAGCTGGGGTATTTATAGGCCCCAAATGGTTTAAAAAATAGAGCCAAAATTTAAATCCCTAAAATTTTAGGGTATGGGCGGTACCATCGCCTGCACTGGGCGATACCACTGCCCAGACTGGTGGTAGCACCACCTGACATAGTCTCGGAGACTGTGCCACGATGGTTTCACTTGTTTGGTCATTATTTGGACCTTTCTCTTGGCCCAACACAGCCCAAACTTAAGCCGAACTATCCCCTAATTAGGTTGGCCCAATTCTAATCCCAATTATATGCTAACTATGAATTTTAAGACATTTACTAAGCTAAACAAAGTTCGTAAGTCTAGGTTTCTTCTAGCGAGCTTCCGGCGAACTTCCGATGATCTCTCGGTAATTTTCTAGCGGACACTCGGCAAGCTCTTGGACTTCATGATGATCTTTTTGGCAAGTTCTGATAAGCTTCTTTGGCAAGCTCTAGGACTTCTCGGTCAATTCCAACAAAACTTCCGATGAACCTCCAGACTTTCGACGAACTCTCGAACTCCGAACGAAATTACGTTCTTGACTCCGGAACTTCATTTTGTTTTATGCCTTGCAATTGTAGTTAATCCTATATATATAAAAACACACTTCGATCTAGGCAATTATTACTAAGCATGAATCATGTTGTCCAACATTTCATTGGTTCATCGATGCTTTGTCCGATTCTTCGACGCATCCTCCTTTCTTACGGCCTATTGCCTAATCGGCCAGTTGACCTCCGCAACTCTTGGTGCAATTTTTGCTCTTCTTAGCCTGATGCCCGAATCCATGGCTCAAAGCCTTCTGTTAATACATCATCCGATCCTCCAGCTAGACGTCCAATCTTCTGACATGTTCTATTGGCCCAACATGATTCTTCCTGCTTTAATTGTCTCATCCTGATCGAAGAATCCTGCGTCACTCAAAAGACATATCAATTCATAAATACTTATTAATTAGTTTCATCATCAAAATATGAGATTCAACAATCTCTCCATTTTTTATGATGATAACCAATTGATGACGGAGTTTAAACAAACTCCCCCTATCAATGTCATATTGATAGAGACTTTTGGATTCAAAAATCTAAGCAACATGTTATCATAAATTTATGCATAACATCATACTTCTCCCCCTTTGTCATCAACAAAAAGGAGAAGTGCAACTAGCAAGTGTTTTTAGACATTCAAGTTCAAATCATTATATAATAAATCTCAAGTTTTATCATCACTAAAAGCTAGGAAAAATTTTGAGTTTTACATCATGTAAGCTAGCAATATTTAAGATGTTCAAGAAGGTAACTTTTGCTTCTTGAAATATGCAAGTTAGCAATCTTTGCTTCTCTTTTGAGAAGAGCAAGCTAACATGTTTTTGCATCTTCTTGACTTGTGCAAGCTAACAAGTTTGCCTCTTTTCATGATGTGCACACTAGAAATTCTTTCTCCCCCTTTGTCATTAGCAAAAAGAGGAAAATAACAAAACAATGGTGCAATTCATCAATTTTCAAATTATGACAAAAATAAAGTGTCATTCTTATTTCAATATGTCATAATTGAGATAAACCTTGAATTTAAATTTAATTCAAGTCAATGCAATTTTAATCATGATTCTCATACATGATATGCAATGCATCAAATACATTATCATAATAAAATCATAAGTATTGCATGCATCATTTTAGAATAAGCTAGCAATTTTGCTTAAAAGTTTTTCTCCTTGCAATTTGTGAGCTAGCAAATTTTACACATGAAAGTTGGCATAATTTTTTACATCTTTTGGGATGAGCAAGCTTTTTGCTTCCTCTTGAAGTATGCAAGCTAGCAAAATTTCTCCCCCTTTGTCATTGTCCAAAAAGAAGGGAAGAAAATAATTTTATAATTCTTTTTCCCTTTACAATAATTTTCAAATCATGACAAAGGTAAATAACAAAGATGAAAAATCAAGTCATGAATGTCAAAATAATTTTTTTTATCATGAATATTTCATTATTGCATGCATCAATATCATAAGTTGAAGTATTACATGTATAATACCAAATCACCATTCATAATTACATCAATATTCTAATCATTATTTCAATCATCAAAAATCAAGTCATGAATGTCAAAATCATAGTATTGCATACATTCATATTATCATATGAAGAATATCAAGAAGAACTTGGTGATGAGATATACTTCATAAATATAAGGAATTTTACATAATAAAATTCAAGTCATAAACCTTAAAAGATGTCAAGTAGCATATCATGGTTTATTAGAATAAGTCTTCTGTTTGGTGAATAGCAAAAAGAATAGTAGGAGAACAAGATCTCAATTCATGCATATCAATAAATATGATTCACTTTGACATATCTCACTTTTAGTAAATAACAAAAAGAAACATGGGAATTCAAAAAAAAGATTTTGATTCATAGAAAAATTTTAAGTATCAATATCGAGAATTCAAGATCATAATATAGATGAAGACATTCCTATAGCAAAAATATGTCATGAGAGAATACATAAATGATCTCGATTCATGTATAATATCTCTCAATTCATTATGAATCATACAAATTATAATTCTGAAAAATCATGATTCATTTAGAAAATCTCCTCTTAAGAAAATACCAAGTAGAATCATAGGAGAATGATTAGAAAAAATCTTGATTCATAATAAATCTTAATTTGTAAATATCGAGGAATCAAGATCATGATTTGGATAAAAAAATATTAAAATTTAAATCATCAAGTCATCAAAATCATTTTCATAGTTCAAGAGATTCAAAATAATATAAATATGTATTTCAATCTCTTATTCAAAACTCGATAAGATAGAGATGTTTCATTTTAAGTTGTTGGTTTCATACAAGTATTGCCTTTGTCTTTTTATGCCAAATAAGAACATGCATCAATTGTTTAGGATCGAAAAATAAATTTTATTATAAAAACCATCAAGATCAATAAACCATAAATTACCCAAAAATCATCATTTCTTCAAATCATCATGCATAGATTTACATTAAGCATGATATCAAACCTCTTAAACATTTTCATTAAGACATCAAGCATGGTTTCAATCAAAATCGGAAATCATCAAGATACACATTATTTTTTCTTGAAAAACATACATATGATTATCATTAGATTTAAATCTAACATTTTATTCCTTTAACATAAAACATATAATTTTCATTATCATTACTAGAAGGACAAGCATGGTTCCTAAAATTTTTATTTTTAGCATTATTCATTACATTATTAAACATGCAATTTTCAAGAAAAATAATTTTCCTAAGCTAAATTAAAAATAACTCATGCAAAGCATCATGTAATTTTGAGATAAACTAAGGGGGTTTCGTTTGAGTATTCTACCTCATTGTCGAAAATCGTTAAGGCATAGTTTGTCACCTCGCCTTTGTTGGATTGTCCTTCATCTTCGGATGAGCTTGTATTGTCCAAGATTACTTCCTTCTTCTTGTATTCAGAGCAAGTAGTTGCATTCTTTTTAAGTTTATTTTTGTTCTTCAATTTTTGTTTCATGAACTTTTTAAATTTCATAGTGAGAAGTTCAAGTTCACCATCACTTGAGCTTATGCTCGAGTGGTCTTCGATTGTTCTAAGTCTGAAATCCTTCCTGTTCTTTGGAAGGATGTTCTCAAGTTTGTTTTGTGTATTGTGCATCATTTCGTATGTCATTAATGAACCAAAAAGTTCTTCAAGTGAAAAATTATTAAGATCTTTTGCCTCTTATATTATGGTTACTTTCGAATCCTAGTTCTTATTAAGAGAACGTAAAATTTTGTTTACAAGTTTAAAATCCAAAAAACTTTTACCAAGTGCTTTTAAACCATTGATGACATCCGTAAAATGGGTATACACATCTCCAATGGTTTCGCTTGGTTTCATATGAAAAAGTTGATTTTTGAATCTTTAACTTTGCTAGTGCCTTTATGTGTGATTTCAAGAGTATGCCAAATGTCAAAAGCCGTTTCGCAAGTAGAAACCCGATTAAATTCAATTTTATCTAAGGCGCAAAATAGAGCATTCATAGCTCTAGCATTTAAAGAAAAAGTCTTCTTCTCCAAATCATTCCAATAGTTCATTGGAAGAGAAAACATTTGAAAACTATTTTCCATAATACTCTATAAATTTAAATCCAAAGAAAGTAAGAAAACTCTCATTCGAGTTTTCCAACATATGTAGTCCGTCCCATTGAACAAGGGAAGACGAATGAGAGAAAATCCCTTTTGAAAGCCGAAAAGAGTCATTTCTCTTTAGTGTTAAACCAAATGAGAACTAACGAGGCTCTGATATTAACTGTTAGGAAAAGAGTCAGCACTAAGAGGGGGGGGGGGGTGAATTAGTGCAGCGGTGAAAATTACGTCAGTTCAAAATTTCATTGTGATTAAATCCATTTCCGATGAAAAATTGTTTCATAAAGGTGATAACTTTGAAAGTGCACGGAAGAGCATAGTGGATGTAAAGCAAGTAAAGTGGTTTACAGTTAAAGTAAATTGCTCAAGAGAAATGCAAATCAAATTTTTATAGTGGTTCGGTCGTCGTGACCTACATCCACTCTGTCGATTCCTCTTCCGTTGAGACCACCGACATCTACTATCAGTCTTCCTTCAATAGGCGAAGACTAATCACCTTTTACACCCATCTTCTCCTTTACACAGGTTTAGGAGATAACCTTTTATAACCCTCTTTTACAAGGTATCCCTCTCACAACTCCCTTAGAACTCTCTCTAAGCTTTGAGAGGAGGGAACTAAACTTTCTAAAGTTTACAACCTTAGAATAACAAAGTTTTGCTTAATATTTCTTGCTTATCTATATAGGAATGGCTAGGGTATTTATAGGCCCCAAATGGCTTCAAAAATGGAGTCAAAATTCAAATCCTTGAAATTTAAGGGTACGGGCGGTACCATTGCCTGCAGCCTAACACTGGGCGGTACCACTGCCTAGTCTAGTGGTACCACCACCTGACACAATCTCGGAGACTATGCCACGACAGTTTCACTTGTTCAGTCATTGTTTGGGCCTTTCTCTTAGCCCAACACAGCCCAAACTTAGGCCCATCTATCCCTAAATTTTAAGACATTTACCAAGCTAAACAAAGTTTGTAAGTCTAAGTTTCTTTCGACAAGCTTCTGGCGAACTTCCGATATCATGACTTGAGCCTGATGGGCTAACTAGCCTATCAACTTCGTTTGGTCTAAATCACTGACCAAAATACTTAAGCTGAAGTTGATAATAGTACACTCATCAGACCCTTATAAGTTAATCTTAATATTGCCCACTTTCGATGTGGGACTAATCAGGGGTGTTACAATCACCCCCACTCAAAGGCTTGACGTCCTCGTCAAGACCCAACATAACCCAGATCAGACCCTAGCATAGTGCATGTGAGGCGTCACCCAGTGGTGGCTTCACGCCGTAACGAGTCCTCTAACTCCATCTACAAGTAGCCCTTTCCTAATCGAGCCCCCTCACCATGCCCAAATGCTAGGTCGGCTCTGATACCAAATATCATGACCTGAGCCTAATGGGCTAACTAGCCTATTAACTTCGTTTGGTCTAAACCACTGACCAAAATGCTTAAGTTGAAGTTGATAGTAGTACACTCATCAGATCCTTATAAGTTAATCTTAATCCTGCCCACTTTCGATTTGGGACTGATCAGGGGTGTTATATCCGATGATCTCTTAGTAATATTCCAGTGGACTCCCGGCAAGCTCCTAGACTTCACGATGATCTTTTAGTGAGTTCCAGTGAGCTTCTTTAGCAAGCTCTGAGACTTCTTGGTCAATTCCAATAGAACTTCCGATGAACGTTCGGACTTCCAACGAACTCTTAAACTCCTAATAAAATCGCGTTCTTGACTCCAGGAGTTCATTTTGCTTTATGTCTTGCTATTGTTGTTAATCCTGCGTATATAAAAATATACTTCAATCTAGAAAATTATTACTATACATGAATCATGTTGTTCAGCATGTCATTGGTCCATCGACGCTTTGTCCGATTCTTTGACGTATCGTCCTCTCTTGCGGCCTATTGCCCAATCGGCCAATTGACCTCTGCAACTCCGATATTCTTAGTGCAATTTTCGCTCTTCTTAGCCCGATGCCCGAATCCATGGCTCAAAGCCTTCTATCGATACATCATCCGATCCTCCAACTACACGTTCAATCTTCTAACATGTTTCATTGGCCCAATATAATTCTTTCTGCTTTAATTATCTTATCCTGATCGAAGCCTCCTGCGCTACTCAAAACACAGATCAATTCATAAATATTTATCAATTAGTTTCATTATCAAAATATGAGATTCAACAGATCTAAACATGATAGACCTAAAGTCAAATGGGTACCTATAGCAAACCAATCTTTCTTGTATACAACTTTACAATCGAAAACTATGAGTAAAAATAAAATTTTAATAGTGGATGCTTAAGGCTTGTGACTAGAGATCTACCACACTTCATAAAGCTCACTAGTCGAAACAAAATGATTTTGATTGAAAATACTTTATGTTTAATGAAATCATGCTTGATGATTTAATGAGTTGATTATGCATAATGATTTGAAATAATGATAATTTTTCTAATTTATGATTTATTGATCTTGATGATTTTTATGATGAAATTTGCTTTTTCAGTTTTAAATAATGATGTATGTTTTTATTTGGCATAAAAGACAAAGGCATGCTTGTGTGAAATAAATCATATAAATTGACACACATAAAAAGGGAATCCAGTTTTCTTAAAAAAAATTTAATCTCTATCTTATCGATTTTTCCATAAGAGATTGATAAATCTATTTATGTCATTTTGAATCTCTTGAAAGTAATTTTGATCATTTGACGATTTGAATTTGAATAAGTATCTATGTCATGATATTGAATTCTCGAAATCATAACTTAATATTTTCTTTATATGAATTAAGATTCCTTATTTTTTATTCTCGTATGATTCTTATTTTTTATTAAAGAGAATATTTATCCAAATGAATCATGATTTTTCTCTTGATTTCACGAAATTCATGACTTAAAATTTCTTTTAAAGATCTTTTACTATTTGATCTCCTAAGATTTCTTTTTTATTATTTAAGAGGAGATTTGTTAAAATGAATCATGTCTTTTGGTTCTCACATTATCTTTGATATTATCTTTCTTGACATGATTTTTATTATGTATAATTTCTTTGTATTTATGAATTGTGTATCTCATCACCAAATTAATTTTTCTTGATATTTTTCATGTGATGACTTGAACATTTACACCATTGTATTCTTCCTTTTTTTTTTTGACAATGATAAAAGGGAGAAAGAAAATTGCTAGCATATCAAGAGAACCAAAATTGTTAGCTTGAATGTTAAACTTAGGCATGTTAAATCTCTCAAAAGCATAAATTCTCCTTATATATTTTTTAGCTCATGATCTTGATTTCTTGATTTTTATGACTTGAGTTTTCTTTTTGAATCAAGATCATTTCCTATCATTCCTTCTATTTACAAAAGAAGATATTTGTCAAAAATGGCACATGGTCTTTTGGTATTCATGACTTGATTTTTCATTTTTAATGATTGAACTATTGATGTAAATTTATCTTATTATTAATATTTGTCATGATTTGAAAATTGATATAAAGGGAAAAGAATTACAACATTATATTATTCCCTTTCTTTTGACAATGATAAAGAGGGAGAAAAACTTGCTAGCTTGCATATCTCAAAAGAGAAGCAAAGATTGTTAGCTTGCACATCGCAAAGAAACGCAAAACTTGCTAGTGTGTATATCTCAAAAGAGAACCAAAATTTGCTAGCTTGAACAATTCAAGAAGAAGTAAAAACTTGCTATCTTGCACATCCCAAGAAAAGCAAAAAATTGCTAGTTTACACATATCAAAAGAGAAGCAAAAGTACTAGCTTACATATCTTAAGAGAAGCAAAACTTGCTAACCTTCATACTTCAAAAAAAAGTAAAACATGCCAATTTACCTTGCAAAATGATGTAAAATTTGCTAATTTATTATCTTGTATTCTTTTTCAAAAACTTACTAGTTGCACTTTTCTCCTTTATGTTGATGACAAAGGGAAAGAAGTTATGATGATGATATAAAATTATGCATGAAATACTCAAGATATTATGATGATGCATATAATGAGAAGTTATGATGATCATGCATGGTAGGATGTAATGTACTTTGATATTTTTATACCATGATGATTTGTAATGGTTTGGAATTGTGCATGTTATACCTTAATGACTAGAAACTATGTTTAAATGATGATGCACAATGTATGAAATTTTATACATGATGTGATTCATGATTAAAATCATTTAAACTTGGATTAGAAAGTTGTCATTTATTTGAATGATTCTTCATTTCAATTATGGCATATTGATAAGGGGAGTTTAGTAAACTCCGACAACAATTAGTTGTCATCATCAAAAATGGAAAGACCATTGAATCTCAGATTTTAATGATGAAATCAATTGATGAAGTTATAAACTAATATGTGTTTAAGATAAGTGACATAGGAAAAACTTTGATCGTAGACTTGAATCATGGTAGCAGAATCTAACATTGGACCAGAGAGCATCATGTTAGATTCTGCACTAATTCACCCCTAGAGGATAGACTTCATGCACTAATTCACCCCTAGAGGATAGATTCTAGGGGTGAATTAGGGTGAATTAGTGCATGATACTCTCTGGTCCAATGTGTTAGAGAGCATCTGAGCATCTGTTAGGATCTAGGGGGGGGGGGGGGGGGGGGGGGTGAATTAGTGCAATGGATAAAAACGACGTCGGTTCAAAAATCTTACATTTGATAAAAAAATCATATCGAAAATGTGAGTTTAACTTAAAAATGTATGGAAGAGTGTAATGAGAAAGTAAAGCAAGTAACGCAGTTTGTAGTAAAGGTAAATTGCAAGAAGTAAATGCAAACTGAGTTTTATAGTAGTTTAGTCATCCTAACCTACATCCACTCCCAATTCCTCTTCTATTGAGGCCACCAGCATCCACTAACGATCTTCTTTCAATTGGCGAAGATCAACTATCTTTTTATACTCTTTCTCCTTTTCACGGGTTTAGAAGACAACCCTTAGAAGCCTCGCTTTCTTAAACCTCACTTTTCCCTTTAGACAAACTTCTAAATACTAGGAAGAAGTGATCCTAAATCCTAAGAGAGTTTCCCTTTTTTTTTTTTTCTCAAGTATTTTTCCCCTTTTTTCAACTCAATTTTGTGCTCAATTCTTACTGCTCCATGCAAGAATAGCTGGGGTATTTATAGACCCCAAATGGCTCCAAAATTAGAGATAAAAAAGGTCTCATCTTGGGTTTCTCGGGTCCTAGCAGTACTACCGCCTGTGTTGGGTGGTACCATCGCTGGCAGCATTGACACTAGGTGGTATCACAGCCTGATACAGTCTTAAAGACTGTGTTTGGGCGGTACCACTACCCAATCTAGCGGTACCACTGCCTATAGCACTAACACTAGGTGATACCACTGCCTAACATAGTCTTGAAGATTGTATCTGGGTAGTACCACCGCCAGACCTTGCTACAGTATACTGAATGGGCCAAACAGCAGGTCCAATTCAACCCTGATTCAAGCCCAATTGGCCCCCTAATTGAGTTAGCCTAATTATATTCTAAACTGACTCAATTAAACTCTAAACTAACTCGATCTAGACATAATAGATTACAAGTGAATCCTATTTTGTTCGGCATGTCATTGGTTCATCGGTGCATCGTCCTGTTTTGTAGCCTTTTGTCCAATTGGCATATTGATCTTCGTAACTCTGATCTTCTTGGCACAATGTCCGCTTTTCTAAGTCTGATGCTCGAACTCATGGCATGAAGCCTTCTACTGACATGTCGATTGATCCTCTGGCTCAATGTCCAATCTTCTGACATGTTCCACTCCGGCCCAACATTTGATTCCTCATACTTCAATCAATTTGCCTCTCTTGATCGAAACTAGTCCTACATCACTTGAAACACAGATTAGATCATAACATTATTAATTGGTTTCATCATCAAAATCCGAGATTCAACAATCTCTCCCTTTTTTATTGTGACAATCAATTGATGACGGAGTTAAACTTAACTCCCCCTATCAATATGTCATATTGATATAACTCTTGAATTCAAAAATCCAAGCAACATGTCATCATAAAATAATGCATAATCAAAATTTCAATACATCATTCATTACATAATCATCATAATTTCTCCCCCTTCGTCATCAACAAAAAGGAAAAGTGCATCTGGTCAGTTTTTGAGATATGCAAGTTTTACAATATATAAGCTAGCAAATTTTTCATCACTTTACAATATGCATAATCACCAAATCATCATTAATTTTAAAGATGTTGAAGATTGCAAATTTTATAAGTTTGCATTTTTGGTTCTTGACATAGGCAAGCTAGCAATTTTTAGTGATGTTCAAGATAGCAAGTTCTTTCTTCTTTTTTGAGAAGTACAAGTTTTTGCTTCTTTTGCAAAGTACAAGCTAGCAAAATTTTACATCATTTTATAACATGCAAACTAGCAATTTGACAAATGTTACTTCTCTTTGAAGTATGAAGGCTAGCAAAAGATAGCAAGCTAGCAAGATAGCAATGCATCATTTTAGAATATGCAAGCTAGCAAATTTTACTCCCCCTTTATCATTGTCAAATAGAAGGGAAGAATACAATGTTGTAATTCTTTTCCCTTTACATCAATTTTCAAATCATGACAAATATAAAGTATCATTCTTATTTCAATATGTTGGTGTATAATTATAATTTCAAATTAAAACATGCATAATTTGAAAACCTTACATTTCATCCTTACTTCATGCATGGTACCAAAAATAAATCAATCATCACTATGGGCATATCATACATGATACTCAAGCATTCATGAAACATCATTTTATCAAAACATCATAGTATTGCATACATAATTCCAAATCATAAATATTTCAAATCATGATGGTATCAAAATGTCAAATTATATTACATCCTACCATGTATGATCATAACTTCTCATTTGTATGCATCAACATAATATCATGAGTATTTAATGCATAATTTCATATCATCACATGAAGAATATTAAGAAAAATTAATTAGGTAATGAGATATACACATCATAAATATAAGAAAATTGTGCATAATAAACTTCAAATTATAAACTTCAAGAAGTCTAGTGATATATCGTGGTTAATTTGAATGCATCCCCCCCCCCCCCTTTTTAGTGAATACCAAGAAGAATAGTAGGAGGACAAATTAAGAAAAATCTTGATTCATAATAAAACTTTAAAGTTATAATCAATTCATGAATACCAAAAGACATGATTCACTTTGACAAATCTCATTTTTAGTAAATAACAAAAAGAATTCTTAGGATATCAAAGATCTTGATTTTTAAAAAATATTTCAAGTAACAATTCCTAGAAATCAAGATTATGATATAAATAAAATTCATTCAAATTCATAATCATCAAAATCAATTTCATAATTCAAGAGATTCAAAATATAAATAGATTTATCATTAAGGATCTCTAAGATGAAAACTTGATAAGATAAAGATTTTTTCAAGAAACATGCATTCTCCCCTTTTTGTTTTAATTTAAATGATTTGATTTCATATAAGCATGCCTTTGTCTTTTATGCCAAACAAAAATATGTATCATTATTTAAAACCAAAAAAGAAAGTTTCATTACGACAAATATCAATAAGCCATAAATCATAAAAATCATCATGCATAATTTTGAAATATAAGCTCATTAAGCATTATATCAAAACTTTTCACATCATTAAATCATCAAGACACATAGTATTTCTTCTTAAAAATATACATAGGATTTATCTTAAGCATTAGATTTAAGTCTAATATTTTGTTCCTTTTTCATAAAACATGTAATTTTCATGATCATTTTCAAAATTACTACAAGGATAAGCATGATTCCAATTTTATTTATTTATTTAATAATTTTAATATATTTTTTCTAAATTAATTTAAAAATAACTCATGAAATGCATCAAGTAATTTTAAAATAAAGCAAAGATGTTTTGGTTACCTTATCGTCGAAAACTATTAAGGCATAGTTCGCCACCTTGTCTTTGTTGGTTTGCTTCTTGTTATCGGATGAGCTCGATTCGTCCCAAGCCACCTTGAATACTTTCTTCTTCTTTGGCAACTTTTTTTAAATTTATTTTTATTCTTTAATTCTTATTTTATAAATTTTTTAAATTTTACAGTGAGAAGTTTAAAGTCATCATCATCATCACTTGAGTTAACACTCAAGTGGTATTCTATTGTTCGAAGTGTCAAATCCTTCCTGTTCTTTGGAAGGTTGTTCTTATATTTATTTTATATCATACAACTCATTTCATAGGTTATTAAATACCTAATAAGTTCTTTAAGTGAAAAATAGTTCAAATCCTTGGCCTCTTGAATGGTCGTTACTTTAGGATCCCAACTCTTTGGAAGGGATCTCAATATTTTGTTAATGAGTTCAAAGTTAGAAAAACTTTTATCAAGTGCTTTTAGACTATTGACAACATTTATAAATTGGGTGTATATGTCTCTAATGGTCTCACTTGGTTTCATGCGAAACAATTCAAAATCATGCATCAAAAAATTAATTTTTGAGTCTTTAACTCTACTAGTGCCTTCATGTGTAATTTCAAGTGTGTGTCAAATATCAAAAGTCATTTCACAAATAGACACTCAATTGAACTCATTTTTATCTAAAGCGCAAAATAAGGTATTCATAGCCTTTGCATTTAAAGAGAAAGTCTTCTTCTCCAAATCATTCCAATCGTTCATTAGAAGAAAAGACTTTTGAAATCCATTTTTGAAAATATTATATAAATTTAAATCAATATAAAGTAAGAAAACTCTCATTCGAGTTTTTCAGTATGTGTAGTTTGTCCCATTGAACATAGGAGAACGAATGATAGAAAGTCCCTCTTGAAATCCAAAAAGAGTTATTTCCATTAGTTGTTAAACCAAACGAGAAAAAAACCTAACTCTGATACTAATTGTTAGGATCGAGTCGGCACTAAGAGAAGGAGGGGGGGGGGTGAATTAGTGCAGTAGATAAAAATGACGTCAGTTCAAAAATCTTTCATTTGATAAAAAATTGTGTTGAAAATGTGAGTTTAACTTGAAAATGCATGGAAGAGTGTAATGAGAAAGGAAAACAAGTAAGGTAGTTTGTAGTAAAAGTAAATTACAAGAAGTAAATGCAAACCAAGTTTTATAGTGGTTCGATCGTCATGACCTACATCCACTCCTAATTCCTCTTCCGTCGAGGCCACCAGCATCTACTAACGATCTTCTTTCAATGGGTGGAGATCAACTACCCTTTTACACTCTTTCTCCTTTTCACAGGTTTAGGAGACAACCCTTACAAGTCTCTCTTTCTTAGACCTCACTTTTCTCTTTAGATAAACTTCTAAATACTAGGAAGAAGTGATCCTAAATCATAAGAGAGTTTTCTTTTTTTTTTTTCTCAAGTATTTTTCTTCCTTTTTTTAACTCAATTTTATGCTCAATTCTTACTGCTCATTGCAGAAATAGCTGAGGTTTTTATGGACCCCAAATGGCTTTAAAATTGGAGCAAAAAAAGCTCTCATCTTAGGTTTCCCGGGTCCTAGCGGTACCACCTCCTGTGCTGGGTAGGACCACCGCCTGCAGCACTGACACTGGGTGGTACCACTGCATAGTCTAGTAGTACCACCACTTGACACAGTCTTGAAGACTGTATCTGAGCATTATCACCACCTAGTCTGGTAGTACCATCGCCTATAACATTGGGTGGTACCACTAACTAACATAATCTTGAAGACTATGTCTGGACGGTACCACCGCTAGACTCTACTATAGTACACTGAATGGGCCAAACAATAGGCTCAATTTAGCCCTGATTCAGGTCCAATGTGCCCGTTAATTGAGTTAGCCTAATTACATTCTAAACCGACTTAGTTAGACTCTAAACTAAATCGATCTAGACATAATCGATTCCACTACTTCAATCAATTTGCCTCTCCTAATCGAAGCTAGTCCTATGTCACTTAAAATGTAGATTAAATCATAATATTATCAATTGGTTTCATCATTAAAATATGAGATTCAATAGTATCAGTATCATACTAGGCGGTGGTACTGCCCAGTGTCAGATTGACAGGCGGTGGTACCGCCAGTTGTCAATCTAGCAAGCGGTGGTACCATCTAGTACTAGCGATACCACCGCCAATACCTTGAAAACCCAAGATGAGACTATTTTCAAATTTGAATCTATTTGGGGCTTATAAATACCCTAATTTTTCCTGCTTAACATAGCAAGAAAAGAGAATGAAAACTTGGGGTTTAGAGTGTGAAAACTCTATAAGAAAGTTGAGTCCCTCCTCCTTGAGCTTAGAGATTGTTCTAAGGGAGGTGTGTAAGGGATACCTTATAAAAGAGGAGTATAAAGATTCTCTCCTGAGCCTGTCAAAAGGATAAAGAGTTATAAGGATAGTTAATTTTTGCCTATTGGAAAGAAGATTAGTAGTGAAAGCCTGTGGCCTCGAGTGAAGAGGAATTAGGAGTGGACATAGGTCATGACGATCGAACCACTATAAATTGGGTATGCTCGTTTACTTCATTGTTTACCTTTATTGCAAACTACTTTACTTGCTCGTTACATTCTTATAAATGTTTTAAGTTAAACATCTTTCCGATATGGGCTTTATCGAATGAAATTATTGAATCAATGTAATTGTTTTGAAAGCACTAATTCACCCCCTAGTGCTAATATAGTCCTGACAATCCCAAGAAATCTCACTTTAAAGCTGTTAAAATGATTTTTAGATATCTAAAAGGAACTTCTAATCTAGGATTATGGTATCCAAAATCCAAAAATTTTGAATTAATTGCTAATGCCAATGTTGACTTTGCTAGATTTAGAATAGATAGAAAAAACACATCTGGAACATGTCAATTCTTAGGTCATTCACTTATTTCTTGGTCTTCTAAAAAATAAAATTCTATTACATTATCTATAGTCAATGCTAAATATGTAGTAGCAAGTACATGTTGTACACAAGTTATTTGAATGAAAAATATTTTAGAAGACTATGGACTTTACTTGAAAGACATTCCTATAAAATGTGATAGCATTAATGCAATATGTTTAACAAAGAATCTCATTCAACATTCTAGAACTAAACATATTGATATTGGACATTATTTTATTATAGATCATATTAATAATCATGATATATCTTTAGATTTTATTAATACAAAAACATCAATTAGCAGATATTTTTTACAAAATTATTGAATGAGGAATAATTTGATTTTATTAGAAGAGAATTAGGCATATTAAATCTTCTAAGCATGAATTCTTTTTATATATTTTTTGGATCATTATCTTGATTTCTCGGTTTTTATGACTTGAGTTTTCTTTTTGAATCAAGATCATTTCCTATGATTCTCTCTTTTCACTATTTACAAAAGAAGACTTGTCAAAATGATTCATGATATTTCAGATTTATGACTTGATCTTTCATTCATTCATGTGATGATTGAAATGTTTGCACCATTGAATTCTTTCCCTCTTCTCCTTTCTTTTTCTTTAATGGGGAGTACATTCATAAGAATGAAACTCAAAGGAATTGATGGGGGCCTGCACAAGCGGTGGAGCATGTGGTTTAATTTGATGCAAAGCGAAGAACCTTACCATGGCTTGACATGCTATGAATCCTCTTGAAAGAGAGGGGTGCCTTTGGGAACGCGGACATAGGTGGTGCATGGTTGTGGTCAACTCGTGCCGTAAGGTGTTGGGTTAAGTCCCGCAATGAGTGCAACCCTTGTGTTTAGTTGCCACCATTGAGTTTGGAACCCTGAACAGAGTGCCGATGATAAGCTGGAGGAAGGTGGGGATGACATCAAGTCATCATGCCCCTTATGCCCTGGGCGACATGTGCTACAATGGTCGGGACAAAGGATCGCAATCCTACGAGGGTGAGCTAACCCCAAAAACCCATCCTCAGTTCGGATTGCAAGTTGCAACTCACCTGCATGAAGCTGAAATCGCTATTTCTCGCTAGTCAGCCATATGGCAGTGAATTCATTCCCAAGCCTTGTACACACCGCCCGCCACACTATGGGAGCTAGCCATGTCCGAAGTCGTTACCTTAACTACAAGGAGGGGGATACTGAAGGTGGGGCTAGTGATTGTTGAATCTCAGATTTTGATGATGAATCCAATTGATAGTGTTTATGATTTAATATACATTTTGAGCGATGGAGGAAGCTTCGATCAAGGAGAGACAATTGAAGCAGGAAGAATCATGTTGGACCATAACAAACATGTCAGAAGATTGGAAGTCGGGCCGGAGTATCGATCAACGTATCGGCAGAAGGCTTTGAGTCATGAATTCGGGCATCGGGCCAAGAAGAGTAGATATTGTGCTAATAATATCGAAGTTACGGATGTCAACTGGTTGATTGGGCAATAGCCGCAAGAGAGGATGATACACCGAAGAATCGAACGAAGCATCGATGAACCAGTGACATGCTGGACAACATGATTCAAGCTTTGTAATAATTGCCTAGATTGAAGTTGGTTTTTATGTATACAGGATTAACTATGATAGCAAGGCATAAGGCAAAATGAAGTCCCGGAGTCAAGAATGTGATTTCGTTGGGAGTTCGAGAGTTCGTCGGAAGTCCGGACGTTCGTCGGAAGTTCTACCAGAATTGACCGAGAAGTCCTGGAGCTTGCCAAAGAAGCTCATCGGAACTCGCCAAGAAGGTTGTCATGAAGTCGAGGAGCTTGCCGGGAGTCCATCGGAACATTGTCGAGAGTTCATCGAAAGTTCGTCGGAAGATCGTCGAAAGTTCACTGGAAGAAACCTAGACTTATGGACTTGTTTAGCTTAGTAAATGTCTTAAATTTTATAGTTATCACATAATTGGAGTTAGGATTGGGAGGTAATCTCACTAACTTAATTAGAGGTCAATTGGGCCCTTAACAGGGCTGAATTGGGCCGAATTGAGTAGCTCATTCAGCACTTAAAATCTTGGCCGGCGATGGCACCACCTGGGAGACAATGTCCCGGGTTGTCTAGGCGGTGGTACAACCCAGACTGGGCGGTGGTACTACCGATAGTGAATGCTACCAACAGTAGTACCGCCCCTATCAGGCAGTGTACCGCCCAGTGTTAGACCAACGGTGGTAGTACCACCTAGTAACAGCGATGGTACCGCTAGTACCCCGAAATCTAGGGATGTGATACTTTTTTGCTCCAATTTTGAAGTCATTGGGGCCTATAAAAGTATTAGATATAATCTTGAGTTGTAGGGGTGTAAAAGTGTTAGAGTCCTCCTTCGTTTCTAAGTTTTAAGATCATTCAAGAGAAGTGTGAGACTTGTAAGGGTTCTCTCCTAATCTTGAGTTATAGGGGTGTAAAAGTATAGTCCTCCTCCCTTTCTAAGTTTTAAGATCATTCAAGAGAGGTGTGAGACTTGTAAGGGTTCTCTCCTAAGCTTGCAAAAGGAGAATAGAGTTGTAAGAAGGAGGTTGGTCTTTGCCAATTGAAGGAAGACCGTTAGTGAATGCCAGTGGCCTCGATGGAAGAGGAATCGATGGAGTTGATGTAGGTCACGAGGACCAAACCACTATAAATCAATTTTCTTTTCATTTATGCAATTTACATTACTACAAACCTCAATCTTCTCTTTGTACTTTTATGAAAGCTTTCAAATTTAATTTCTCACAAAACGGATTGAATCGAAATAGTTTTCGTCAAAATCAGATTTTATGGTACGAAGGTTTTTCAAACTGATGTTTTTACCACTGCACTAATTCACCCCCCCTCTTAGTGCCACTCTTGATCATAACAATTGTATTAGAGCCACGTTCATTTCTCATTTGGTTTAACACCTAAGAGAAATGGCTCTTTACGGATTTCAAGAGGGTTTTTCTAAAATTCATCCTCCTATGTTCAATGGGATGGACTACACTTATTGGAAAACTCGAATAAGAGTTTTCTTGCTTTATATGGATTTAAACTTATGGAATATCATTAAAAATGAATTTCCAAAGTCTTCTACTTTAATAAAAGAATGGAATGATTTGGAAAAGAAAATTTTTTCCTTAAATGCTAGAACTACGAAGGCCCTATTTTGTGCTTTAGATAAAATTGAGTTTAATCGTGTTTCTATATGTGAAATGACTTTCGATATTTTACACACTCTTGAAATCACATACGAAGGCATTAGTAGAGTAAAAGACTCTAAGATAAATCTTTTGATGCATGATTTTGAACTTTTTCGAATGAAGCCATTTTACGGATATCGTCAATGGTTTAAAAGCTCTTGGCAAATGCTATTCTAGTGTTGAACTCGTTAACAAGATTTTACGATCGTTTTATAAAAATTGGGATTCGAAAATAACGACAATATAAGAATCAAAGAACTTGAACTATTTTCTACTCGAAGAATTAATTAGGTCTTTAATGACCTATGAAATGCGTTTTATGACACATGTGGCACAAAACGAACTTGAGAACAACCTTCCAAAGAACAGGAAGGATTTTGGACTTAGAACAATCAAAGACCACTCGAGCATAAGCTCAAGTGATGGTGAACTTGAACTCCTCACTATGAAATTTAAAAAGTTCATGAAACAAAAAATTAAAGAACAAAAAGAACGCAACTACTTGCTATGAACGCAAGAAGAGGGAAGTACTTTGGGATGAATCGAGCTCCTCCGAAGACGAGGAGAAAATCAACAAAGGCGAGGTGGCAAACTACGCCTTAACGGCTTTCTACAATGAGGTAACCAAAATTTTCTTAAATTTATTTCGAAATTACATGATGCTCTTCATAAGTTATTTTTAATTCAGTTATATATAAATTTTTCTTGAAAATTACATGTTTAATGATGTAATGAAAATATTTAAAAAAAAATTAGGATCATACTAGTAATTTTAAAAATGATAATGACAATTGCATGTTTTATAATAAAGGAATAAAATGTTAGATTTAAATCTAATGATTAATTCTATGTATGTTTTTAAGAAGAAATAATGTGTTGATGATTTCCGATTTTGATTGAATATGCTTTATGAAATCATGTTAATGATATCATGCTTAATGAGTTTATAGTTTGAAATTGTGCATATTATACCTTGAAAACTTGAAACCATGTTTTGATACCCCAAGTAGTGATGCATAATGATCATGCTTAATAAGTTTATATTTCAAAATTATGCATGATGATTTTTGTGATTCATGGCTTATTGATCTTTGTTGTAATGAAAGTTGCTTTTTCAATTTTAAATAAGATGGATAGTTTTTATATGAAAAAATTGAGCATATTTATATGAAATCAATCACTTGAAATGAAACACATAAAAAGGAAAATATATTATCATTGGAATTAAAATAATAAATCAAATCTCTTGTTTAAAGAAGCCTTATGTTTAATATGTTATACTTTTTTAGTCTTGATGTTTTTTATGACGAAATTTACTTTCCGATCCTAAACATGATGCATGGTTTTGACATAAGAACAAATATTTGGGCATGCTAATATAAAGTCAATCACACAAATTGAAACTAAGGAAGTTTAGATATCTTTAAGAATCATTCAACATTATGTTCAACGAAATCATGCTTGATGTCTTAATGAAAATGTAATGATGATTTGAAAGCATACTTAATGAGTTTATATTTTGAACTTATGCATGATAGTTTTTACGATCTTTTGAAAGTTCTTTTTCGGTGTTAATGAATGATGCATAGATTTGGCATAAAAGAAAAGAACATGCATGTATGAAATCAATTAATAAGTTGAAACAAAAAGAGGAAAGCATTTTTCTTGAAAACTTCTCAATCCCTACCTTATCGATTTTTCACTAAGAGATCAATAAAATTATTTATGCCATTTTGAATCTCTTGAAAGTAATGTTGAGATTTTGATGATTTGAATTTGAATGAGTTTTATCAAAATCATGATCTTGGTTTCTTAGAATTACTTGAGATTTTTTTCAAAATCTCTTCTTTGTACTTCGATTTTTTCTTGGTATTTTATTTAAAGAAGAGATTTACTATATGAATCATGTCTTTTGGTATTCAAATGGTCTTATCTTTCATGACATGATTTTTTTGTATTTATGACTTGTATGCCTTATAATGATTGAAATATTTTTCACCATTATATTCTTCCATTCTTCTTTCTTGTTTACAATGACAAAAGGGGGAGAAGTTATGATCATACATGGTAGGATGTAATTTGAAAAATTGATACCATCATGATGTGAAATATTTATGACTCGGAATGATGCATGCAATACTTATGATTTTATTATGATGATGTATTTGATGTATTGCATGTCATGTATGAGAATCATGATTAAAATTGTTTTGACATGAATTCAATTTGAATTCAAAATTTATCTCAATTATGGCATAATTTGAAAATTGATGTAATGGGAAAAGCTTTGCACTATTGTAACCACCCCTTCTTTTTGACAATGACAAAGGGAGAGCAAAACTTGTTAGCTTGCTCATCTTAAAAGAGAAGCAAAGATTGCTAACTTGTATATTTCAAGAAACAAAAGTTGTTTTCTTGAATATCAAAAATATTGCTAGCTTATATTTTTAAAAAAAATAATGTAAAAATTTTGCTAGCTTGCATGATGTAAAACTTGCTATCTTGAAGATTACCAAGACTTACTAGCTTGCAAAGAAGTAAAAGTGCTATCTTGCCTATCTCAAGAAGATGCAAAACATGTTAATCTTGCACATTTAGCAAAATTTATAAACTTGTAAAAGTAAAAATAGTTGCTTACTTGCAATGATGATAAAACTTAATATTATGTTTATTATGCAATGATTTGAACTTGTATGTCTAAACACTTGAAAGTTGCACTTCTTTTTTTTGTTGATGACAAAGGGGGAGAAGTACGATGTTATGCATAAGTTTATGATAACATATTGCTTGGATTTTTGAATCCAAGAGTTCTATCAATATGACATATTGATAAGGGGAGTTTGGTTAAACTTTGGAAGTTTGTTTAAACTTCGTCATCAATTGGTTGTCATCATAAAAAAAGGAGAGATTGTTAAATCTCGGGTTTTGATGATGAAACCAATTGATAGTGTTTATGATTTGATATGCATTTTGAGCGATGTAGGAAGCTTCGATCAAGGAGAGACAATTGAAGCAGGAAGAATCATGTTGGGTTGGAGAAAACATGTCAAAAGATTGGATGTCGGGCCGGAGTATCGGTCGACGTATCGGTAGATGGCTTTGGGTCTTAAATTCGGGCATTGGGCCAAGAAGGACGGATATTGTGTCAAGGACATCGGAGTTGCAGAGGTCAATTGGCCGATTGGGAAATAGGCTGCAAGAGAGGACGATTCGACGAAAACCATTTCAGAGAGACGTTAACTTGAAAGCATTTTAGTAAAGATAGCTTGAAAGCATATGGAAGATGCATAGTGGATGTAAAGCAAGTTAAGAAGTTTGCAGTAAAGTAAATTGCTCAAATATAGAAATGCAAACCAAAGAAGAACACGTCGATTTTATAGTGGTTCGATCGTCATGACCTACATCCACTCCGTCGATTCCTCTTCCGTCGAGGCCACCGGTATCCACTATCGGTTTTCCTTCAATAGGCGAAGACCAACCACCTTTTACAACTCGATTCTTCTTTTACCAGGTTTAGGAGATAACCCTTACACCCTCACTTACTCCTCTCTCAAACTATTCTAATACTTAGAACTTTTGAGAGGAGTTCACACAAGATTGCAGCAGCATTTCTTTCTATATTTACTCTCAAGTCTTGTGTAGTTTAACTAGGGATGAGAGGGGTATTTATAGGTCTCATGTTGATTCAAACTTAAGCCTAAAAATATCTCATCTCGGGTTTCCTGGGTTTGGGCAGTACCACTACCTATGTTGGGCGGTACCACTTGGGAGGCTGTGCTAGGCGGTACCACCGCCTAGACTGGTGGTACCACCGCCTATAGCCTCTTGGAGGCTGTGTCTTGGCGGTACCACTGTCCATATCGGTGGTACCACCGCTTGACACGGTCTCGGAGATTATGCCACGATGGTGCCACCTCTTGGGTCATTATTTGAGCCTTTCATTGGGCCCAACATAATCCTTACATAGGCCCAATTGGCCCATAATTGGGTTAGCCCAAATTAAATCTCAATTATGTGCTAACTACGAAATCTAAGGCAATACTTAAGCTAAACAAGTCCCTAGGTCTTGGTTTCTTCTAGCGAGCTTCCGGCGATCTTCCGGCGAACTTCCAACGATCTCCCGGCAATGTTCCAATGGACTTCCGACAAGCTCCTGAACTTCACAACGATCTTCTTGGCAAGTTTCGATGAGCTTCTTCTGGCAAGCTCTTGGACTACTCGATTGGTTCTTGTAGAACTTTCGACGAACGTTTGGACTTTTGATAAACTCTCAAACTCCCAACGAAATCGCATCCTTGACTCTGGGACTTCATTTTACTTCATGCCTTGCTATCGTAATTAATTATGCACATGTAAAATACAATTCGATCTAGACAATTATTACTACGCATGAATCATGTTGTCCAGCATGTCATTGGTCCATCGATGCTTTGTTTGATTCTTCGGCGCATCATCCTCTCTTGCAGCCTATTGCCCAATCAGCTAGTTGACTCCGCAACTCCGATATCCTTGGCGTAATATCTGCTCTTCTTGGCCCGATGCCCGAATTCGTGGCCCGAAGCCTTCTACCGATACGTCGACCGATCCTCCGGCCCGACATCTAATCTTCTAACATGTTCTACCGGCCCAACATGATTCTTTCTATTTTAATTATCTCATCCTAATCAAAGCATCCTTCATCACTTAAAACGTAAATCAAATCATAAACACTTATCAATTGGTTTCATCATCAAAATACGAGATTCAACAATCTCCCCCTTTTGATGATGACAACCAATTGATGACGAAGTTAAACTGAACTCCCAAAGTTTAAACAAACTCCCCTATCAATATGCTATATTGATAGAACTCTTGGATTCCAAAATCTAAGCAACATATTATCATAAAACTTATGCATAACATTATCATACTTCTCCCCCTTTGTCATCAACAAAAAGGAGAAGTTCCAATTTGTGATATAAGTTCAAATCATTGCATGAAAAACATAATATCAAGTTTTATCATCATGCAATTTGTAAGCTAGAAAATTTAACAAGTGTTACATCATGAAAGCTATCAAGTTTTAGATATACAAGGTAGTAAGATAGCAAGTTTACAACATACAAGCTAGCAAAAATATCGAAAGCAAATGCAAGATAGCTTTCTTGTTGAAGTGTGTAAGCTAGTGATTCTTGCTTCCTTTTGCAATGTGCAAGTTGTAAGTTTTGCTTCTTGAGATTGGTAAGATAGTGATGTTCAAGATAGCAAGCTCTTTTTTCTCTTTTGAGAAGTGTCATTTTTGCTTCCTTTGCAAAATGCAAGCTAGCAAAATTTTACATTATTTTACAACAATCAAGCTAGCAATTTGATAAGTGTTACTTCTATTTGAATTATGAAGGCTAGCAAGTTTTTAAAAAATAATACAAGATAACAAGCTAGCAAGATATAATATTTTACATGAAGCAAGCTACATGAAGTACATTTGCATCTTCTCTTTAGATGTGCAAGCAAGCAAGCAAGTTTTTGCATTTTCTTGACTTGTGCAAGCTAGCTATCGCCCCTTTTGTCATTGTAAAAAAGAATGAAAGAATATAATTTTGTATCTCTTTTTCCCTTTACAATAAATTTTAAATCATGACAAAGGATGAATAATCAAAGATGAAAAATCAAGTTATGAATGTCAAAATAATTTTTCATCATAAATATTTTATTATTACATGTATCATTATCATAAGTTGAAGTATTGCATGCATCATATCAAATCATCATTCATAATTACATTAATGTTTGAATCATTATTTTAATATGTTTGTGCATCATTATAGTTTCAATTTACAACATGTATAATTTTAAAACTTTACATATCATCCTTACTCTATGTATGATACTAAAAATAAATCAATCATCATATCATATATGATACTCATAAGCTAGCAAATTTATATCATTTTAGAGCATCAAAACAATATCATGAGTATTTCATGCATTCATATCATCAATATCACTTTCAAGAGATTCAAAATGGTACAAACAACTTTATCAATCTCTTAGTGAAAAATCGATAAGGTAGGGATTTAAGAAGTTTTCAAGAAAAAGCTTTCCTCTTTTTGTTTGTTTGTTTCATACAAACATGCCTTTGTCCTTTTTTATACCAAATAAAAATATATATCATCGTTTAAAATGAAAGTGTAAGATTAATTACGACAAAGATCAATAAGTCACTTTCATTATGGTAAAAATTAATAATCCATAAATCACAAGATTCATCATGCATAATTTCGAATTATAAAACCGTTCAACATGATTTCAAATCAATATGCTCAAGTTTTTGTTTGAAAACCATCCATCTTGTTTAAAACTGAAAAAGCAACATTTAATCATGAATAACTTCAAAGTCTCATGTATAGAATAAATCATCAAGCATGATTTCATTAAACATAAATCATCTTCAATCAAAATCATGAAATCATTAAAATACACATTAATGCTTCTTAAGCTAATCTTATTAGGTGTACAAGCATTAAATTTATATCTAACATTTTATTACATTATTACATCATTAAAACATCAAGCATGATTTCATAAGGCATTCAAAATCATTTTGTTTGTTTATCATAAAACATATAATTTTTATGATTATTTTTAAAATTACTAGCATGATCATAATTTTTGCATCTTCATTTCATTTTTAAACATGTAATTTTTAAGAAAAATAATTATTTTAAACTAAATTAAAAATAACTCATGAAAAGCATCATGTAATTTCAAAATAAATTGAGGGCATTTTGATTACCTCATCATCGAAAGCTGTTAAGGCGTAGTTTGCCACATCGCCTTTGTTGATTTTCTCCTCGTCTTTAGAGGAACTCGATTCATCCCAAAGTTTTTCCCTCTTTTTGTATTCATAGTAAGTAGTTGTGTTCTTTTTATTTTTTAATTTTTGTTTCATGAATTTTTTAAATTTCATAGTGATGAGTTCAAGTTCACCATCACTTGAGCTTATTCTCGAGTGGTCTTCTTTTGTTCGATATCCAAAATTCTTTTTGTTCTTTGTGTTAGGATCAAGAGCACTAAGAGGGGGGAGTGAATTAGTGCAGCGGAAAACCTTCTGCGATTAAAATCGAAAACTGTTTTCGTTCGATAGAAGTGATTTTGGTAAGAAAGCCGATTCGTAAATCACTTCAACTTTTGACTAGGAGAGATGCAACAAAGATATGAACGTAGTTCGTAGTTATGATGGAAATCAGAATATAAGCGCAAACTGAAATACGACGTTCGTACGATAAAAGCGATTTCGGTATAAAAGCTGATTCGTAAACCACTTTAACTTGAGATAGGCCGAGATGCAGTTAAAGCAAAGATATAAAGTCGATTTGCAATTATAATAGAAATCAGAACGTAAGCGCAAACTGAAATACGAAGTTCGTACGATAAAACCGATTTGCATCTTAAACCTCGATTCGGAAAGCACTGAACTTTGAAACACGTTCGTAAAAACACAAAAGGTAGTAAGCTATTGAGGAGGTTTGCAGTAAAGATAAGATGCTCAAAGTAAATGCAAACCGAGATTTAGAGTGGTTCGGTCAATCTTGACCTACTCCACTTTTGGCTTCCTCCACCGACGAGGTTGCCGACGTCAACTAGAGGCCTTCCTTCAATAGGAGAAGGCCAACCACCCTTTTACAGTTTCACTCCTTTTGACGGGCTTTGGAGACAACCCTTACAGAATTTTCTCTCCTCTCTTTACAACTCAGAACTTGGAAGAATAGAGGGATAAGAACTTTTGGCCTTTACAACAATTTTGAGCTCTAAGAATCACAGAAAAGGATCAAGATTTTGGTGTAAGTTCATACCCTTTCAGTGCTGAATGGGTGGGGTATTTATAGGCCCCAACCCAGTTCAAATTTGGAGCTCAAAACTGTCAATTCCCGGAATTCCGGGATCAGGCGGTTGCACCTCCTGATTGGAGCGGTTGCACCGCTTGGCAGAGCTCGAAGACTGAGCCTCTGGGCGGTGCTACCTCCTGTCAGGGGCGGTTGCACCTTCGGACAGAGCTCGAAGACCGAGCTCAGGCGGTTGCACCTCCTGACTGAGGCGTTTGCACCGCTTGGCAGAGCTCGAAGACTGAGCTCAAGCGGTGCCACCACCTATCAGGGGAGGTTGCACCGCCCAATCTCGCTAGGAGACTGAGCCCCAGGCGGTGCCACCGCTTGGCTGGAGTGGTTGCACCTCCCAGTCTCGCTCGGAGACTGAGCCTAGGCGGTGCAACCTCCTGCCTTGAGCGGTTCAATGCTTGGCAGAAATCAGGGTCCGAATGGGTTGATCCATTCGGCCCAATTTGGGTTTTTCAGGAGCCCAATTGCCCCAAAATTAAGTTAATGGGATCACCTCCCATTTCCAACTTAATCAATGTGCTAACTACGATTTTTCCTAAGACATTTACTACAACTTGCTCTGGTGCGTCAATCGCTTCTTCTAGCGAGTTTCCGGCGAACTTCCGTCGATCATCCGATGAACCCTCGGTGATGCTCCTGCGGACTTCCGGCATACTCCTGGACTTACGATGATTCACTTGGTGAGTTTCGACGAGCTTCTTTGGCAAGCTTATGGACTTCTCGGATTTGTTCCCGCAGAACCTCCGACGACTATCCGAACTTCCGTCGAACTCTCGAACTCCCAACGTGATCATTGTCTTGACTCCGGCGCAACTCCTGCTGCATGTCTCACTTTCATCGTAGTTAATCCTGCACAATTATCTCCGCATATAGATTAGATAACAAATGACAATTGACTTCATCATCAAAATCCGAGATTCAACAATCTCCCCCTTTTTGATGATGACAATCAATTGATAATGGAGTTAACCTTAACTCCCCTTGTCTATATGCCATACTTGAGATAAGTCATTCTTGAATTCAAGACCTAAGAATTCAAGAGACATATTGATAAATTAAAATCATTTGAACTTATCAATACTCCCATCATGATTCCCATCATGATGTATCTCTCTGAAGATGATGTCAAGGCTTGACATTCATTTTCAAATTTAACATAACAAGTTTGAATGATGGTAATTGTAGCAATTCATCATATTGTAAGATATCAACATGTAAAGCTGCGAAGTAAGATTTTGATATCATTACATGATGTACACATTTTAAATATTTTAGCAAGTATTGCATTTCTTCACATGGTAAGATATCAACTCAAGGCATAATGCAGATTAATGCATGGCATCTATTCATATATCTCTTGGTGATGCAAGCAAGGCATAATCATAGCATCAGTGTTTATAGCATCAAAATCAATGTTTATAGCATCAATTCATATATTTCTCCCCCTTTGTCATCAACAAAAAGCATGGTAGTTGTGATACCAGCAAATTATCAAGCATATAAAGGAAGGCATGATACGTAGATTGCGTTGAATACTTCCTCCTCTATTTTTTTTTGTTATAATCCTTTTTGCATGAAGGAGGAAAGCCATTTGTGATACCAGCTATTTGTGAGTTTACTATGAGTCAAGATATGTGTGTGAAACAGCTTTTTGCAAGTAAAAATACTATCATCCATATTTCAAGTTGGAATTCATAAGCAGGAATCATTTCATCAAATTCATTTCAGAAAAAAAATATTTTTTAATAAGAGTGTATGAGAAAATTTGATTTTTAGCATTCCAATTGTTAAGCGAATCCGAAAAATGAAATGAACTCTTTCATGCATTTGGACAAGACTATGCTACAGATTTTCAAATACAATCAAGAAGACAAAAAATTTTTGTATTCAACACATAATTTCCAATATGTTATTTAGGCATGTAATGGCAATCAAGTGATTTGAGCATTTAATAAAGTCCAAAAAATAATTTTAACTAGTTTATGTATTCGGACACATCAATATTCCTAATTCTCTTCTTATGAAATCAAATTGCTCTTCACTCAGAGGTTTTGTAAAAATATCAGCTAGTTGATGTTTAGTATCAATGAACTCTATGGTTACGTCATTATTAGTAACACAATCTTGTATAAAGTGATGTCTAATATCAATATGTTTTGTTCTTGAGTGTTGTATAGGATTCTTGATTAAGCATATTGCACTTGTGTTATCACATTTAATGGAAATATTTTTAAGATGAACTTTGTAATCTTCTAAGGTGTTTTTCTTCTATACAACTTGTGCACAGCATGCACTTGCTGTAATATATTCAGCTTCGGTTGTTGATAGTGCAACCGAGTTTTGTTTCTTAGATGACCAGGAAACAAGGGCATGTCCTAAAAATTGACATGATCCTGATGTGCTTTTTCTATCTAGTCTATAGCCAGCAAAGTCTGCATCAGCATAAGCAATTAACTCAAGATTCTCTAATTTTGGGTACCATAATCCTAGATTTGTGGTCCCATTAAGATATCTAAGTATTCTTTTATCTGCTTTGAGATGAGATATCTTAGGGTTTGATTCAAATCTAGCACAAAGTCTTACACTGAACATGATGTCTGGTCTGGTTGCAGTGAGGTAAAGTAAACTTCCTATCATACCCCTATAAGTTTTTTTATCGAAGCTTTCTCCACTTTCATCAATTTCTAACTTAGTGGAGGTGCTCATAGGAGTGTTAATAGCCTTTGAGTTATTCATATTAAACTTTTTTAATAAATATTCATAGCATATTTAGTTTGACTAATAAAGATGTCATTGCTTAGTTGTTTGATTTGTAAGCCTAAGAAGAATGTTAATTCTTCCATTAAACTCATTTCGAATTCAAGACTCATAGTTTTAGCAAAGAGATTCATTCGTGGAACCAAAGATAATATCATTAACATAAATCTGAACAATGAGAAAATTATTTTTAAAATTCTTGATGAATAATGTAGTATCAACCTTGCCTTTTGTGAAATTATTTTCAATAAGAAAAGAACTAAGTCTCTCATACCAAGCCCTTGGGGCTTGTTTTAAACCATAGAGAGCTTTAGTTAATCTAAACACATGATTAGGGAGGCTATTATTTTCAAATCCAGGAGGTTGTTCAACATAGACTTCTTCGGAAATAAAGCCATTAAGAAAAGCGCTTTTAACATCCATTTGAAACAACTTAAAATTATTACTACTAGCATAGGCAAGGAGCATCCTTATGGCTTCCAATTGAGTTACAGGATCGAAGGTTTCTTCGTAATCGATACCTTCTTCTTGGTTGAACCCTTTGGTCACTAATCTAGCCTTGTTGCTAACCACGAGACCATTTTCATCTTGCTTGTTTCTAAAGACTCATTTAGTACCAATAACTAAATGGTCATTTGGCCTAGGAACAAGCTTCCACACCTCATTTCTCTCAAATTGATTCCATTCATCTTGCATTGCGATAATCCATGAATCATCTTTCATGGCTTCGTCAACACATTTGGGTTCAATTTGGGAGAGAAAAGCGGCGTTCGCACAAAAATTTTTTAGAGAAGATTGTGTTTGAACCCCCTTTGATGTTTCTCCTAAGTTAGCTCCTTGGGATGAGCATCTACATACTTCCAATCCTTAGGTAAGGATATTTCGGAAGTGGATGCATCCAAGTTGCTAGTTGGAGATGGGGTTTCATTTAAATTTAAGGAATCAAAATTAACATCATCATCAAAATCGTTTTTCCTGATTTCTAAAATCTCATTGAAAACAACATGAATGGATTCTTCAATAATTAAGGTTCTTTTATTAAAGATACGAAAAGCTTTAGAAACCGAAGAATAACCAAGAAAAATTTCTTCATCGGATTTAGCATCAAATTTTTCTAAGTTATCCTTTGCATTCAAGATAAAACACTTACACCCAAAGACTTTAAAATATGAAACATTGGGTTTTTTTTTGTTCCATAACTCATAAGGAGTTTTGGTGAGCAAGGGTCTTACTAGAACTCTATTCAAAATATAGCATGCGGTGTTTACGGCTTCGGCCCAAAAATATTTGGGTAGGCTATGTTCATTTAACATGGTTCTTGTCATTTCTTGTAAAATTTTGATTTTTTCTTTCTACTACTCCATTTTGTTGAGGATTTCTTGGAGTAGAGAAATTATGGTTGTATCCATTGAGTTCACAAAATTCTTGGAAATCATGGTTTTGAAATTCTCCACAGTGATCACTTCTAATTGACGAAATCATAGATCCCTTCTCATTTTGAACAAGTTTACAAAACTTGGTAAAGTATCTAAAGCATTCATTTTTCTGTTTTAAGAAGTAAGTCCATGTATATCTGCTGTAGTCATCCACAATGACGAAGGCGTATTTGCTACCTCCTAGACTTGATGTAGAGATTGGTCCGAACAAGTCCATATGGATCAATTGTAAGGGCCTAGAGGTGCTTATTTGATTCTTAGATTTGAAACTACCCTTAATTTGTTTACCTAATTGGCAAGCATCACATACATTATCTTTGATGAACTTGATATGAGGAATTCCTCTTACAAGTTCTTTAGATGATATTTGAGTGATTAGTTTCATGCTAACATGACCTAATCTTCTATGTCATAGCCAAGCATCCTCATTCAAAACCGAAAAACACATTTCATTACACAAATCATTGATGTCAATAGTGTATACGTTATTTTGTTTTAATACAATCATAGACATGTTTTTGTGTGGTTTTTCAATGATGCAAGCATTAGATTCAAATCTGACAATGTATCCTTTATCACATAGTTGACTAATGCTCAAGAGGTTATGTTTTAAACCATTAACTAACAAAACATCGTCAATAAAGAAGTTGGATTTGTTACCTATGGTTCCTTTACCAATGATTTTACCCTTGTTGTTGTCTCCGAATGTGACATAGCCTTCGTCTATGCTAGTGAGCTTAGAGAATTGAGATGGATCTCCGGTCATATGCCTTAAGCATCCACTATCAAGGTACCATCTCTTGCTCCTAGCTTGCGATGGTATAGGTTTCTACAAGAAAGGATGATTTTTAGGAATCCATTTGCTTTTGGGTGCCTCAAAAATAGATCTACATTGTTTATCATGTTGCATAGAATTTATTATGGTTCCTTTAGGAACCCAAATTAATTTGTTTAGACTAATTTTCTTAAATGGACAATAATACGTTTTGTGTCCAAATTTGCAACAAAAGTTGCATTTGCTTTGGTGTCGAACATGTAAGATGGGGCCTTTTATGAAGGTGGTTGGATTTTGGTGAGGACTTCTCACAAATCCAATTCCACTTCTTTTGGGAACGTGACCCTTATTTGCAAGGATCATGTTCAGTGACTTGCTACCATCCTCGAATTTCTTCAAGGTGTCCTTAAGTAGCAAGTTTTCCTTTTGGAGAGTTTCTAGATCATGGCATTTTATGCATGAACTTAAACTATCATGATATTCAGTTTTTAACTTATCAAAATTATAAGTAAGACTATCATGCTCTTTTTTTAGTAATTTATATTTTCTACTAATAATCTTGTATTCATCAAATAAGTCATGGAAGGTATTTAATAATTCATCAAATGATAAATCTGCATCTATTAAATTTGTTACCTCCTCTCCGATGGCCATTAAGGCGTAGTGAGCAACTTGCTCGGTGTTGGACTCCTCTTCTTCGGACGCGCTCGAGTCATCCCACGTTGCTTTGAGCGCCTTCTTCTTTGATGTTCTCTTTTTGGCTTGGAGACAATCACTCTTGTAGTGTCCCGGCTTTTTTCATTCATAGCAAATAACTTGGTCCTTCTTGGGTTCAAGTTTATTTTTTGCGTCATTCTTAAACTTGTTTCTTTTAATGAATTTTTTAAATTTTCTTGTTAGAAGTGCCAAGTCATCATCATAGTCCTCATCACTTGAGTTTTCTCTCAAGTGGCCTTCTGAAGTTTTAAGTGCCATATCCTTCCTGTTCTTTGGAAGGATGTCTTCTTGCTCTTCATGAGCTTTGTAAGTCATCTCGTAGGTCATTAATGACCCGATTAGTTCTTCAAGAGGGAAGTTGCTCAGATCTTTCGCCTCTTGAATAGCAGTAACTTTAGGATCCCAACTCTTAGGAAGGGATCTTAGAATCTTATTTACGAGCTCAAAATCCGAAAAACTTTTTCCGAGTCCTTTTAAACTATTGACGACATCCGTGAAACGGGTAAACATGTCGCCAATGGTTTCACTCGGTTTCATCCGGAAAAGTTCGAAAGAATGTAATAGGAGATTGATTTTTGACTATTTCACTCTACTTGTGCCTTCGTGAGTCACTTCTAGTGTATGCCAAATATCAAATGCGATTTCACAAGTTGAAACACGATTAAACTCGTTTTTATCAAGTGCACAAAATAAGGCATTCATAGCCTTTGCATTAAGAGCGAAAGCCTGCTTCTCCAATTCATTTCAATCGATCATTGAAAGAGAAGACTTCGAAAATCCATTTTCGACAAGATTCCAAAGTTCAAAATCCATAGAAATAAGAAAGATCCTCATTCGGGTCTTCCAATAGATGTAGTTCATCCCATTGAACATGGGTGGACGTGTAATAGAATGGACCTCTTGGTTTTCGGTGTATGCCATCTCTCTTGGGTTTTAATCCGTTAGAGAGTTAACCCCGCTCATATACCAATTGTTAGGATCAAGAGCACTAAGAGGGGGGGGGGGGTGAATTAGTGCAGCGGAAAACCTTCTGCGATTAAAATCAAAAACTGCTTTCGTTCGATAGAAGTGATTTTGGAAAGAAAGCCGATTCGTAAATCACTTTGACTTTTGACTAGGAGAGATGCAGCAAAGATATGAACGTAGTTTGCAGTTATGATGGAAATCAGAATATAAGCGCAAACTGAAATACGACGTTCGTACGATAAAAGCGATTTCGGTATAAAAGCTTATTCGTAAACCACTTCAACTTGAGATAAGCCGAGATGCAGTTAAAGTAAAGATATAAAGTCAGTTTGCAGTTATAATGGAAATCAGAAAGTAAGTGCAAACTGAAATACGAAGTTCGTACGATAAAACTGATTTGCGTCTTAAACCTCGATTCGGAAAGCACTGAACTTTGAAACACGTTCGTAAAAACACAGAAGGCAGTAAGCTATTGAGGAGGTTTGCAGTAAAGATAAGAAGCTCAAAGTAAATGCAAACCGAGATTTAGAGTGGTTCGGTCAATCTTGACCTACTCCACTTTTGGCTTCCTCCACCGACGAGGTCACCGACGTCAACTAGAGGCCTTCCTTCAATAGGCGAAGGCCAACCACCCTTTTACAGTTTCACTCCTTTTGACGGGCTTAGGAGACAACCCTTACAGAATTTTCTCTCCTCTCTATACAACTCAGAACTTGGAAGAACAGAGGGAGAAGAACTTTTGGCCTTTACAACAATTTTGAGCTCTAAGAATCATAGAAAAAGATCAAGATTTCGGTGTAAGTTCATACCCTTTCAGTGCTGAATGGGTGGGGTATTTATAGGCCCCAACCCAGTTCAAATTTGGAGCTCAAAACTGTCAATTCCCGGAATTCCGGGATCAAGCGGTTGCACCTCCTGACTGGAGCGGTTGCACCGCCTGGCAGAGCTCGAAGACTGAGCCTCTGGGCGGTGCTAGCTCCTGTCAGGGGCGGTTGCACCTCCGGATAGAACTCGAAGATTGAGCTCAGGCGGTTGCACCTCCTGACTGAGGCGGTTGCACCGCTTGGCAGAGCTCGAAGACTGAGCTCAAACGGTGCCACCTCCTGCCAGGGGAGGTTGCACCGCCTAGTCTCGCTCGGAGACTGAGCCCTAGGCGGTGCCACCGCCTGGCTGGAGTGGTTGCACCTCCCAGTCTTGCTCGGAGACTGAGCCCAGGCGGGGCAACCTCCTGCCTTGGGCGGTTCAACCGCCTAGTAGAAATCAGGGTCCAAATGGGTTGATCCATTCGGCCCAATTTGGGTTTTTCAGGGGCCCAATTGCCCCAAAATTAAGTTAATGGGATCACCTCCCATTTCCAACTTAATCAATGTGCTAACTACGATTTTTCCTAAGACATTTACTGCAACTTGCTCCGGTGCGTCAATCGCTTCTTCCGGCAAGCTTCCGGCGAACTTCCATCGATCATCCGATGAACCCTCGGTGATGCTCCTGCGGACTTCCGGCATACTCCTGGACTTACGATGATTCACTTGGTGAGTTTCGACGAGCTTCTTTGGCAAGCTTATGGACTTCTCGGATTTGTTCCCGCAGAACCTCCGACGACTATCCGAACTTCCGTCGAACTCTCGAACTCCCAACGTGATCATTGTCTTGACTCCGGCGCAACTCCTGCTGCATGTCTCACTTTCATCGTAGTTAATCCTGCACACTTATCTCAACATATAGATTAGATAACAAATGACAATTGACTTCATCATCAAAATCCGAGATTCAACAATCTCCCCCTTTTTGATGATGACAATCAATGGATAATGGAGTTAACCTTAACTCCCCCTGTCTATATGACATACTTGAGATAAGTCATTCTTGAATTCAAAACCTAAGAATTTAAGAGACATATTGATAAGTTAAAATCATTTGAACTTATCAATACTCCCATCATGATTCCCATCATGATGTATCTCTCTGAAGATGATGTCAAGGCTTGACATTCATTTTCAAATTTTACATAACAAGTTTGAATGATGGTAATTGTAGCAATTCATCATATTATAAGATATCAACATGTAAAGCTGCGAAGTAAGATTTTGATATCATTACATGATGTACGCATTTCAAATATTTTAGCAAGTATTGCATTTCTTCACATGGTAAGATATCAGCTCAAGCCATAAAGTAGATTAATGCATGGCATCTATTCATATATCTCTTGGTGATGCAAGCATGGCATAATCATAGCATCACTATTTATAGCATCAACATCAGTGTTTATAGCATCAATTCATATATTTCTCCCCCTTTGTCATCAACAAAAAGCATGGTAGTTGTGATACCAGCAAATTATCAAGCATATAAAGGAATGCATGATACGTAGATTGCGTTGAATACTTCTTCCTCTTTTTTTTTTGTTATAATCCTTTTTGCATGAAGGAGGAAAGCCATTTGTGATACCAGCTATTTGTGAGTTTACTATGAGTCAAGATATGTGTGTGAAACAGCTTTTTGCAAGTAAAAATATTATCATCCATATTTCAAGATGGAATTCATAAGCAGGAATCATTTCATCAAATCCATTTCAGAAAAAAATATTTTTAATAAGAGTGTATGAGAAAATTCGATTTTTAGCATTCCAATTGTTAAGCGAATCCGAAAAATGAAATGAACTCTTTCATGCATTCAGACAAGACTATGCTATAGATTTTCAAATACAATCATGAAGACAAAACATTTTTGTATTCAACACATAATTTCCAACATGTTATTTAGGCATGTAATGGCAATCAAGTGATTTGAGCATTTAATAAAGTCTGAAAAATAATTTTAACTAGTTTATGTATTCGGACACATCAACATTCCTAATTCTCTTCTTATGAAATCAAATTTCTCTTCACTCAGAGGTTTTGTAAAAATATCAGCTAGTTGATGTTTAGTATCAATGAACTCTATGGTTACGTCATGATTAGTAACATGATCTCGTATAAAGTGATGTCTAATATCAATATGTTTTGTTCTTGAGTGTTGTATAGGATTCTTAGTTAAATATATTGCACTTGTGTTATCACATTTAATGGAAATATTTTTAAGATGAACTTTGTAATCTTCTAAGGTGTTTTTCATCCATACAACTTGTACACAGCATGCACTTGCTGCAATATATTCAGCTTCGGTTGTTGATAGTGCAACCGAGTTTTGTTTCTTAGATGACCAGGAAACAAGGGCATGTCCTAAAAATTGACATGATCCTGATGTGCTTTTTCTATCTAGTCTATAGCCAGCAAAGTCCGCATTAGCATAAATAATTAACTCAAGATTCTCTGACTTTGGGTACCATAATCTTATATTTGTGGTACCATTAAGATATCTAAGTATTCTTTTAACTGCTTTGAGATGAGATATCTTAGGGTTTGATTGAAATCTAGCACAAAGTTCTACACTGAACATGATGTCTGGTCTGGTTATTGTGAGGTAAAGTAAACTTCCTATCATACCCCTATAAGTTTTTTTATCGAAGCTTTCTCCACTTTCATCAATTTCTAACTTAGTGGAGGTGCTCATAGGAGTGTTAATAGCCTTTGAGTTATTCATATTAAACTTTTTTAATAAATTCATAGCATATTTAGTTTGACTAATAAAGATGTCATTGCTTAGTTGTTTGATTTGTAAGCCTAAGAAGAATGTTAATTCTCCCATTAAACTCATTTCGAATTCAAGACTCATAGTTTTAGCAAATGATTCACAAAGAGATTAATTCGTGGAACCAAAGATAATATCATCAACATAAATCTGAATAATGAGAAAATTATTTTCAAAATTCTTGATGAATAATGTAGTATCAACCTTGCCTTTTGTGAAATTATTTTCAATAAGAAAAGAACTAAGTCTCTCATACCAAGCCCTTGGGGCTTGTTTTAAACCATAGTTAATCTAAACACATGTTTAGGGAGGCTATTATTTTCAAATCCAGGAGGTTGTTCAACATAGACTTCTTCGGAAATAAAGCCATTAAGAAAAGCGCTTTTAACATCCATTTGAAACAACTTAAAATTATTACTACTAGCGTTGGCAAGGAGCATACTTATGGCTTCCAATCGAGCCACAGGAGCGAAGGTTTCTTCGTAATCGATACATTCTTCTTGGTTGAAACCTTTGGCCACTAATCTAGCCTTGTTTCTAACCACAATACCATTTTCATCTTGCTTGTTTCTAAAGACCCATTTAGTGCTAATAACTAAATGGTCATTTGGCCTAGGAACAAGCTTCCACACCTCATTTCTCTCAAATTGATTCAATTTATCTTGCAATGCGATAATCCATGAATCCTCTTTCATGGCTTCGTCAACACATTTGGGTTCAATTTGGGAGAGAAAAGCGGCGTTCGCACAAAAATTTTTTAGAGAAGATCGTGTTTGAACCCCCTTTGATGTGTCTCCTAAGATTAGCTCCTTGGGATGAGCATCTACATACTTCTAATCCTTGGGTAAGGATGTTTCGGAAGTGGATGCATCCAAGTTGCTAGTTGGAGATGGGGTTTCATTTAAATTTAAGGAATCAAAATTAACATCATTATCAAAATCGTTTTTCCTGATTTCGAAAATCTCATTGAAAACAACATGAATGGATTCTTCAATAATTAGCTTGAAAACGTAGGAAATATGCATAGTGGATGTAAAGCAAGTTAAGAGGTTTGCAGTAAAGTAAATTGCTCAAATATAGAAATGCAAACCAGAGAAGAACACGTCGATTTTATAGTGGTTCGGTCGTCATGACCTACATCCACTCCGCCGATTCCTCTTCTGTCGAGGCCATCGGCATCCAGTCTTCTTTCAATAGGCAAAGACCAACCACCTTTTATAACTTGATTCTTCTTTTACCAGGTTTAGGAGATAACCCTTACAGCCCCACTTACTCATCTCTCAAACTATTCTAACACTTAGAACTTTTGAGAGGAGTTCACACAAGATTGTAGTAGCATTTCTTTCTATTTTTACTCTCAAGTCTTGTGTAGTTTAACCAGGGATGAGAGGGGTATTTATAGGCCTCAAGTTGATTCAAACTTGGAGCCTAAAAATATCTCATCCCATGTTTCCTAAGTTTGGGTGGTACCACTGCCTATGTTGGATGGTACCACTACCAGTGTCAATCTGACACTAACAATGCATTGGGCGGTACCACCGCCTAGTCTGGTGGTACCACTAATTGGGAGGCTGTGCTGAGCGGTACCATCGCCCAAACTAGTGGGACCATCGCTTGCAACCTCTCGGAGGCTATGTTTAGGTGGTACCACCGCCTGACATAGTCTCGGGGACTGTGCCATGACAGTGCCACCTCTTGGGTCATTGTTTGGTCCTTTCATTGGGCCCAACACAGTCCTTACAAGGGCTCAATTGGCCCATAATTGGGTTGACCCAAATTCAATCCTAATTACGTGTTAACTACGAAATCTAAGGCATACTTAAGCTAAACAAGTCCCTAGGTCTTGGTTTCTTCCGGCAAGCTTCCAGCAAACTTCCGATGATCTCCCAGCAATGTTCCAATGGACTTCTAGCAAGCTCTTGGACTTCTCGGCTGGTTCCTGTAGAACTTCTTACGAATATCTAGACTTTCGACGAACCCTCGAACTCCTAACGAAATCACATCCTTGACTCCGGGACTTCATTTTGCTTCATGCCTTGCTATCGTAGTTAATCCTGCACATGTAAAACACACTTCGATCTAGACAATTATTACTAAGCATGAATCATGTTGTTCGGCATTTCATTGGTCCATCGACGCTTCGTCCGATTCTTCGGCGTATCGTCCTCTCTTACGATCTATTGCCCAATCAGCCAATTGACTCTGCAACTCTGATATCCTTGGCGTAATATCCACTCTTTTTAGCCCGATGCCCGAATTCGCAGCCCGAAACCTTCTGCCGATACGTCGACCAATCCTTTGGCCCAACATCCAATCTTCTAACATGTTCCACTAGCCCAACATGATTCTTCCGGCTTTAATTACCTCATCCTGATCGAAGCATCCTACGTCACTCAAAACGTAAATCAAATCATAAACACTTATCAATTGGTTTCATTATCAAAATACAAGGTTCAACAATTCAGGGTTCAACAAATAATTGACATTTCATTATCAAAGGTGTAATCAAAGGTATAGTACTACTTGTAGTAGCGGTCCATATATCTCATATTAACAATCGAAAGATGATTGATTGTTATATCCTATTTGTCATCGGTTTTATATATATATATTATATATATATATATATATATATATATATATATATATATATATATATATATCCTATTTGTCTTCTGTTACTATATGTTTATTCTGTTAATCAAATATATGCATAAAATCTCTCTGCTATTTCACTCCGTAGTCTGATGGATATATTAGTATTATATTATGGTGCAGTTTGTTTCTGATTCGGTATCTTCTGTTTGAGAAAAAAAAATAATTCCAGATTATTTATTATATTCATCGGTAGCGTTTCAAAATTCTGTTATTTTTTAGACTATATATTGGATATATTTGTTTGTGGTATAAGTTCTTTCTTTTTGTATGTAGAAGAAGTTAACTAGCCGCATGTTTGTGGTCCTTATAATTGTTAGCTGTGCATACTTTATATATATTTTTTCCTCTAAACTACATATACTTTCTGTTAATAATATGTTTTGTTTCGGATAAGTTTCCTCATTGAGATTGTGAACTCTTGCAAGTTTGTGGTCCTTATAAGTTTCCTCATTTGGATATTGAGTAGCTTTATTAACATGAGTTGAATGTTTACAGAAAAGCATCTACCTTCCTGTTTTATTGGTTTCTTTGCAGATTAACTAATATTAAACAAGCAATCAGTAGCTTTGGGGGAAAGGAGTTTGTCACAATTCTATTATGAGTCTCATAACTAAACCTTTTTTTTATCTCATCTCCTTTGTGCCTTGTTTTCCAAATCCAGTAACAATGGGCACTTGGGTGACCTGTTATGTACGCCGTCCTATGGCTGGAGAATTTTGTTTCTTTTTTCTAAACATTTATAATATATGTATACATGAATTTATGAATGTTAAGTAGTTAGCAGACTCATCTTGTGGCTTCATCCGTAGTTTTCTTGTGATATGATCTTGACTGATGCTGGATGCTGCATCAATTTGCCATTTATATTTTTCCATACTTCCTGTCGTTAATGATCATAAGGAAGATGATGACCTGATCACTATGCGGATTGCAGTGTGGCCTCTTAAGATTGTATAACTTGTCCACTGAACAAGAGCTACGTCATCCCTCTTTACGGAGTATCAGCATGTCGGAATCTTCATGCTTACTTTTGCCATTATGATCTTCCTCTCTCTCGGATCAGTTGAGGGTTTCAGCACAAAGAGTCAGCCCTGCACTTACAGCAAGGATAAAACCTGCAAGCCAGCTCTTGCCAATGCTATCTTTAGCACCCCTATCCTTCTTGCTTGGCACAATTACCTCTGTTATTTCTGGTTTTCTTGGGATGAAAATAGCAACTTATACAAATGCCAGGACAACTTTGGAAGCCAGGAAAGGTGTTGGAAAGGCCTTCATTGCTGCATTTCACTCAGGTGCAGTCATGGGATTTTTACTTGCTGCCAATGGACTTCTTGTGCTTTGCATTGTGATCAACCTATTTTTAAGTTGTACTCCGGGGATGACTGGGAAGTCCTTTTGGAGGCCATTACTGGTTACGGATTAGGTGGGTCTTCGATGGCACTTTTTGGGAGAGTTGGTGGAGGTGTCTGCACCAAAGCTGCTGAGGTCGGTGGCTGATCTTGTTGGAAAGGTTGAGAAGAATATTCCTGAGGATGAATGACGCTTATGAATCTAGCTGTAAGAATCTTGCCATTGCTTATATATATATATATATATATATATATATATATATATATATATATATATATATATATATGTTTGTGTTACTGCATATACATTATCTCCTTGTGAATTAATATAATGTGTTGTGTTTTATGTGAAATCAATTGTTTATATACTTGCTATTTATTTTCTCATGCACTTATCTAATAATAAGAATCTTCTGGTTCTACTCGAGCATCCTTAATTGTTTTCTGCTACTCTGCAATTTTTTCTGTCTCCATATCATTCATTCAGTGCCTAAACACCATGTTTGTACTGATAATGTTGGGGATATTGCGGGTATGGGGTCAGATCTGTTTGGTTCATATGTCGAGTCATCCTGTGCTGCCCTTGTTGTGGCCTCAATTTCTTCCTTTGGAATCAACCATGAACTGACTGCAATGTTGTACCCCTTTATTAGCTCCATGGGAATTATAGTTTGTTTGATCGCTACACTCTTTGCCACCGACTTCTTTGAGATAAGGGCAGTGAAGGAGATTGAACCTGCACTGAAGAGGCAGCTCATAATCTCTACTGCTCTCATGACTGTGGGCATTGCAATTGTTAGTTGGATGGCCCTCCCATCAACCTTCACAATCTTTAATTTTGGTGCTCAGCCATGACCATGAAGAGTGTCGATAGTGCAGCTCTGATGATGGTAGAGGAGGTCCGCCGGCAGTTCAATGAAATCCCTTGTCTGATGGAGGGATCCACTAAACCAGATTATGCTACTTGCGTCGTCAAGATCTCAACTGATGCCTCCATCAGGGAGATGATTCCTCCTGGTACTTTGGTGATGCTCACCCGTCTTATAGTTGGAACCTTCTTTGGCGTCGGAAACTCCATCAGGAGTGCTTGCAGGTTCTCTTGTTTCTGGAGTCTCCAGGTCTAATAAATCAGGAGTTCTTTTTGTTGATTTTTTTTGTCGATGCTTATTGCTTATACTTTTTTATGATCCCTTAAAGAAGTACATTGAGGTAAATTTAATGAATTCTCAAACAATTATTCCTCAACACTTGCCGCATAAAATTTGTGATCAACTATAGAATTAATCTTCACCACTTTATATTATTGACAATGTTTCTTAATTTTCTATTTCATTCAGTCTGGGGCTTCGAAGCATGCACGGACGCTTGCTTGGCCCTGCTCGAAAGGATCAGACATGCTCACAAGGCTGGTGTAATTGGTGACACACCATTGGAGACCCCCTCATAGACACACACACATCAGGGCCATCACTCAAACATCCTTATCGCAAGCTCATGGCTGTAGAAGAATCACTTGCGTTCGCCGCCCCCTCTTTAAGATTCTTTAGAATGCAGGGAAGAAGGCATAGTTTTGAAGCATAATTTCTCCCATTTCGAGTTTCTTCTTTTAAGTCTCAGGGGACTTTAATTGCCCAATCCTAGTTGGGTGTAAGAACAGTGAGATCACCCCCTTTCCAGGTTTCTTTTGATGAGGATTATGATAAGAGGGTTATAGCCAGCTTCTCATATTATGATGATGAAATGCTGAGTTCAACCATTAGTGTACTACTTCAATCCATATTAGTATACAGCATTTGTTTATGTATATTACTTGTTGAAGATTATTTGTAATTGATGTCTTTTTAAAGACAAAATAATAGACCTATCATCGATGAACATACAAAGTTTCTATTGCACTCCCCAACCTACTACACCCACTCCACAGTTCCTCCAATTCCTGTCATCGACATTATCATAGTAACTAAGACAAAAACTAGAATTCTTCCACCAACATAACAAATGATTTAAAAAAACACACACAAAGCATCTACATAGTAAAAAATATAGGGTATGGTGAAGAACACTGAAAATGAGGCAAGCTTTGAGTATATATCGAATGCTGACTCAGAGTAGCAATATTGTTATGTTTAAGATTAATACACATAGTAAAGTTCATACACAGGAGGTCATCACTTACCTAACCTATAGGGAATCATTCCCAACCACAAACTAAACCCACCTTAATGCTAAGGTCTAATCAAAACTAGCCAATATGAAACTATATGCAAGAACCGACGTAGCATCTCCTCACTTCCTCTTTTTGGAAGGTGGTTGTGGGAGTTCCTCATCCTCATCTTCATCATCCTCTTCCTCATCCTCATCCTCATCCTCCTCTTCATCATCGTCCTCCTCATCATCTTCCTCATCCTCTTCTTCGCTTCCTCCTCCACCATTTACCTCGGGATCATCATTCTCTCCTTCGTTATCGTTCCCCTCTTCTCCAGAGAAATCATCTTTGCCTCTGTCTTCCTGACCGTCCCCATCCTCATCATTGTCATCATCTGACTCGCCATCGTCCTTGTTCTCGGGAACAGCTTCAGGTTTGCTTCGTCGGAGTATCCTTCAGAGGAAGGGGTCAGAATAAGAGTCTCATGGCAAACTAAACTTACTCTTTTTATGTAAACCAGCAGGTTCAAGATCCAGACTTAACAGATGACAGCATATATGTAAATGGCTGGTCAAATGTATACTTTACCTTAAACCAAATAAACAGAAAGAGAAGAGAATCCTACCCTAAAATTACTTCCGATCCTTCATTCCGCGGACCAGTTTGACTTGATATAGAGCCCACCTGGAACAAACTCAATTTTTAGTGGGAAGTAAAACAGTAGTCAGTTTGTGTCAACATATTGATAGGTTAGGTTAAACTGAAAGCAAAACTAGATTTTCTCGCAAAAATTTGAGAATTAGATCATGACCAACCAAGTTGGTAGAAATACTGTCCTGTGAACTGAATCAGCCATCTGATCATAATGGGAAAAGGGTTTGAAACAAAATAAAAACCATTGTAATTTAAGAAATGACTCATTGGATTCATATCCCACGGTCCTCTGACTAAAGACTTCAACACAGATATTGATCATAAGTTACATTCAATCTATGGATTGGGACAAGTCAAATGAGACAGGTCAAGGTTGCAATGAACATGTAGAAACATGTGGGAAAAAAATAGATAAGTTGCAACGAACAAATAATGACTATAGTTAGCATTATCTCCTCTGTTCTAATGTTCAGCATACAAGGATTGGATCATGAGCAGTGCATGCTATCTTAGTGCAAAATAGATATTGGATACATAAAAAAAGCAAACATCATGGGTATATCCCATCCACACAAAAATTCCTATCATAAGGGATGTTAAAAGAATGAACTCAAGATAACAATATGACAACTGGTTTCAAAATCTTGGTAAATGAATATCTAGAAGAAAATGAGAACTACATAAAGTAGGGTGGCACAATGGCAGGATATGCAGTATCGCTCTTGTGCAAGTAAAGATGTTTCTGTAACTCAAACTATAGTTACTAGATCGCTAAAGAGAAACATTATAGTCGCACCCAGGTCCACCCTCGACAAAAGAAAAAATGTACATCAACAAAAACAAATTGGTAATGCCAATGACAGATTAGTGTAAGAGATGGTTAAAATGTATTAAGGAAAAAGAAATAAGAACCACAATAGTTTGAGAACATCCTAAAGCGCCAACAACACCGACAACAAATTTTGAAGCTTCTAAGACAATCCATGGGGAAAGCAAACCAACAGCACAACTACTTGTTAATTTTTCATACCACATTAAGATTAAAAGCAAGTGCATAACAAATTTCTCTACTCGTAACACACATGCTGACTTATATATACATGCCACGCAGTGATTTCAATAGGCGCTTGGGCGCTCACCAAGGCGCTCGGGCGAGGCGAGGCGAGGCCTAAGCGCCTCGCTTCATGTCTAGGCGCCTCACTTCAAAGAGGCACCGCCTGGGCGCTCGCCCGAGCCCAGGCGCTCGGCACTTCGGGTGAGCACCTGGGTTAAACCAAGCGACTGAACCAGATTTTTAGGTCTGGTTGGTCTCCGATGCTTTAGTTGGTTCAATCAAACCAACTAAATCACTGATATCAGGCTCCCTCTCGCAATTTCCCTGACTTCCCTGCCGAGATTTCTTCTCCGCTGTCACTGCTCTCTGCTGCCGCTACCACTGTCGCTGCTCGCCGCTACTGTCGCTACTCGCCGCTGCCACAATCGTTGCTCGTCGACTGCTCACGGCTGCCACAATCGCTGCTCGTCATTGCTGTCGTCGCACATCACTGCTGTTGCCGCTCCCGCTACAAGTGCTGCTCGCAGCTCCCACTCCAACTGTCGCTCGCCGTTCCCGCTCTAGCTACCGCTATCGCCTACTACCTCTGTCGTTGCCTTAGCAGCCTCGGTCTTCTCACTATACTGTTAACAGTATATTAACATTATACAGCTAATTGTATACTAATAATAGTATTTTTATTTATTAGATTAATAATATATTATTTTTATTTTAATACTATTAATTTTTATTTATTTAATAGTATATTTTTTATTTAAAAAATAAAAAATATACTATTATGATTTATTTATTTATTGTGATTTTGTACCCGATTTGCGATGTTGAGGGAAAGCAAATTTTCACGTGGCAAAAACTTGCTGCTCTTGTAGTAGTGAATAGTGATACTATAATTATAGCTAAACTATAAAAATATATAATATAATTAATAAATATAATTATTTAAATAAAAAAATATGCTATTAAATTAAGAAAATCGGGTACAAAATCATAATAAATAAAGTATATACCAACATCGCAAATTTTCACATGGACCTGGATTGGTTCCAGGTCGATATAAGTATATACCAACAAATGCACATCAAACTGACTCTCCAAGACACTAATGTTGGTTTGACATGCTATTTTCCCAATCTTGAAGAAGCATATGTAGGTAGTGTTTTTCAATAAGTGAGGCCCTATTATCATTTATTTTTTCCTAGATGGGAAGAGGTGAAGACATCCTCGCACACATGGAATCAAAATGGCTTCCACAGCTGCTCTTTTTTCATGCTGGCCAATGTTATTAATCCTCTAATTCCAATAAGTGCAAGCAAATATAGGACAGGATGAGGAGGTTATTGGCAAAAGTCAGCTGTCTAATAAGAGAAGAGATTATAAGATAGCTTCAATATTAAAAGATACCAACCATCCTGAGAATACACGAGCATGGGCAATGAAAAAGTTTAAAATGACCACACCAACATTCATATTCAATAAAGTTCACTGTGAATTCAAATGACAGAGAAAACCTGAAAGCCTTGCATCTTGGTCAAACCAGACCAATTTGACCAATTTAAGCTGGTTTAGGATGATTCCGAACCAATTTTGACCGGTTCAATCTTGCTTGACCCAAATTAAATACAATCTAAGTCAAATTAGACTTATTAGACTTGTTTAGGCTAATTCCATATTGGTTTTATGATGATTTGAAATCGGTTCAGTTATGTTATATCTGAATTAAATCTGGTACAAATCAATTGAACCAATTTGACTCAAGGTTAGATCTGTCCAGACAAATCAAATCCCTCAATTTCGATTTTATTCAATAATTTAAATACCTAGCTAATTAATACATATAATAAATAATCTCATTTAATTCAAACATAGAATTCTAAAAAATTAATTAATTAAATAAACATTATAAAATTCTCGATTAATCAATATGTTGATTCAAATATTCAACATGTTGGCAAATTCATAATTCAATGTGATTTCAAATGCAAAAGCATGAATTTTGTAAAATTTATTGATCAAACAAATCAACATACTAAACTAGTCAAATCAACTTAAAGTATAATTATAAAATTTCAAAAAAATAAATTTATTAATTAAACATGATTTCATATTTCAACTAGATCAATGGCATCATAATTCATGTATCATGCCATGATAATTTCAATATCCTAAAATATTTAATCATAATTTATAGTTTTTAAAACAAATGAAGTTAATATCATTACAAAACCAAGAATTTTCAAAAATATATAGAAAATAAATTGAGAAAGGGCGGAGGACCTACCTCTCTTTAGTAGGATCCTCTTCTTATTCCTCCCATAGAATGCCCAAGTTCTTTGTACCTCTCCTTGTCCTCCCTCTCCCTCATTCCTCGTCGAGCTTGGCAGTAGGAGCAATAAGGAGATGACCCCGTCAAGGAAAGATAGCTCCTCCACCCTTTGTTAATTTATTTCCTATATATTCTTTAAAAAACCTTGTTTTTGTGTTAATGTTAACTTTATTGGTTTAGGAATTATGAATTATGATTAAAGATTTTTAGATATTAAAATTATTTAAGCATGATTCATAAATCATGATGTCATTGTTCTAATTTAAATATAAAATATTTAATTAATAAATTTTATGAATTTTATCCTTATTCTTTAAGTTGATTTATCTACTTTGGCATATTGATTTATTTGATCAATAAAATTTAAAAAATTCATACTTTTATATTTCAAAATCAAGTTGAATTAATAATTTAGTAGCATATTGAATATTTAATCAACATATTAATTAAATAAAAAAATTATAATATTTATTAATTAATTTTACTATTTAAAATTTCATGTTTGAATTAAATGAAATTATCTATTACATGTACATTAGTTAAGTATTTAAATTATTGAATAAAATTAAAATTAAAGGATTTGATTCGATCGAGCCAAGTCTAACCTGAGTCAGATCGCTAACTAGACATGGTCAAGTCAACCGCATACCCTTGGGTCCAACCTAGGTGCAGGTTGGCCTAGTTCTTGGCTCAATCCGATGAGACCAGGAGTCTGTGGAGCAAGTTGGCTCGCCTTAGCAACCCACCTAACGATAGGGGTGTTCAGATCAATTCGAATCGAACCGAACCACTAAAGGCCAAACCGATCCAAATCGAAAAAGCAATTCGATTCGTTTAAAGTAAGATTGTAACATCCCGATTAGTCCCAAATCGAAATTTGACAAGACTAAGTTGACTTATAAGAGTCCGATGAGTGTACTACTATCAACTTCAACTTAAACATTTTAACTAGTTATTTAGGTCAAACAAAGTTGACATTAGGCCCGAGTTGTGACATTTGGTAACCGAGTCGACCTAGTATTGGGGCATGGCGAGGAGCTTGAGTAGGAAAAGACTATCCGTGAATGGAATCAGAGGACTCATCACATCGAAAATGGGTAAAAGTGGTTTAGGTCAAACGAAATTGATGAGTCAGTTAGCCTATCAGGCATGGGTCGTGACATTTGGTATTAGAGTCGACCTAGTATTGGAGCATGATGAGAGGCTTGAGTAGGGCAGGACTATCTGTGGATGGAGTCAAAGGACTTTGATATTTGATATCAAAATCAACCTAGTATTAGGGCATGGTGAGGGGCTTGAGTAAGAAAGGGCTACCTGTGTATGGAGTCAAAGGATTTGTCACGGCGTGGAGCCACCATTGGACTACGCCTCACATGCACCATGCTAGAGTTCGATCTGGGCTAGAGTATGATGAGTGTACTACTATCAATTTTAACTTAAGCATTTTTACCAGTGGTTTATGTCAAACGAAGTTGATGGGTCAGTTAGCCTATCAGACTCGGGTTGTGATAAAGATACTTCGAACCGACGCCCCTTCATACATATCTAACCGAATTGGTTCAAAATCGATTAATATATTTCGGTTAATTGGTTAACCAATGTTTAATTTTAAGTAATCTAAAAATATATAAATTTTAAATGAACCAATTCAGTATAATTGAATCAAGCTATAATTTTGATCCACTTGGATCGACATTCTTAATAAATTTATATCACAAATATCATTCTAAACATTTAAAAAAATATATTAGTCATAGAAAGAAGCAATTAACAATAAGGCAACACAAAGATGATACTCCTCCCAATAGTAACCTCTAAAAAAGTTGAGAGTATACCAGTTGAGGGCCTTCCATTGAAGCATATTACTCCATTACAATCTGCGGTTAGTAATTGTCATTTGTGATGGTGCCTCCGTTTCATGAACAGCCAACCCAACCTTGTGCACTAGTGGTTTCCCTTTTTTTATTGAAAGATGCCCTAGTGGGATGACTTTTGACAAGTGGCTTGGGTCATACAAAGTTGATGGGTCAATTAATCTATCAGGGTCGGGTCGTGACAAAGATACTCCAAACCAGAGCCCTTTTGGACCTATCTAACTGAATTGGTTCAAAATCGATCAATCAATTGCAGTTAACCGATTAACCAATTTCTAATTTTAAGCAATTTAAAAAATATAAATTTTAAATGAACCAATTCAGTTTAATTGAATCGAACTAGAATTTTGATCCAATTGAATCAACATTCTTAATAAATTGATATCACAAATATTATTCTAAACATTTTAAAAAAATATTAGTTATAAAAGGAAGCGATCAACAATAAAATAACACAAAGATTATACTTCTCCCAATAGTAACCTCTAAGAAAGTTTAGAGTATCGTAGTTGCAGGCCTTCTATTGTAGCATATTACACCATTACAATCTGCTATTAGTAATTGCCATTTGTGATAGTGGCTCCCCTTCATGAACAGCCAACCCGTCCTTGCACGTTTGTGGTTTCCTTTTTTTTAATTGAATGATGCACTAGAGGGACAATAACTTTTGACTAGTGGTTTAGGCTAAACGAAGTTGATGGGTCAGTTAACCTATCATGCTCGAGTCGTGACAAAAATACTCCAAGCCGGAGCCCTTTCAGACTTATTTAACCGAATTGGTCCAAAATCGGTTAATCTATGTCAGTTAACTAGTTAACCAATTTTTAATTTTAAGTAATTTAAAAATATATAAATTTTAAATGAACTGATTCAGTTTAATTGAATCGAACTAGAATTTTGAGCCAATTGGATCGACGTTCTTAATAAATTTATATCACAAATATCATTCTAAACATTTTAAAAAATATATTAGTTATAGAAAGAAGCAATCAACAATAAGACAACACAAAGATGATACTCCTCCCAATAGTAACCTCTAAGAAAGTTGAGAGTATAGTAGTTGAGGGCCTTCCATTGTCGCATATTACTCCATTACAATCTGCTATTAGTAATTGTCAATTGTGATGGTGCCCTCCCATTCATGAACAGCCAACCCACCCTTCTGCGATAGTGGTTTCCCTTTTTTTATTGAAAGATGCCCTAGAGGGACAACGACTTTACATGCAATCCTTTTTCTTGTTGATGATGAGGATATATATAGCGATGCATAGAAATCAACAGAGAGATTCGTACAAATCAATAAAGGGATTGCTTACAAAGGATGTTAAAAAAAATAGGGTTCATACCTGAAACGAGAGAGCGAGACCAAGAAGGGGATGGAGGAGTCATGAAGTTGAAAGAAGAGCAGTGAACTCATCGAGTTTGGGCAAGGATTTTAGGGTTTTGGGGGCTTTGGGATGGACTAGTATTTTTTAAATTAAAATCAGTTTGGTTCGGTCTGAACTGGTTAACCGAACCAAAGACGAGTATCGTCCAAAATTAGAACCATTTATAGCCTTCAAAACTGAATTATTGATGAACCAATTCAAAATTGGTTCAGTTTAGGTTTGGTTCGATTTTTCGATTTAATTTTAACACCCCTACCCAATGATTTAATACCCTTACAAGGGTCTAATGAGGAATGAGGGAGAAGGCGATCATACTATTCTCGTTTAGTCTCATATTAAAAGTGGGCAAAGACTAAGAATGTTTGTAAGGGTCTAATAAGTGTGTTACTGTTCATATTCAAAGAAATTAATAAGTCATTTATCCTGTCAAGTTGGTTTGTAATAATTGGTATTAGAGTCAACCTAGCATTACAACATGATGAGAGACTCGAGTAAAAAAAGGCTACCCGTGGACGGGAATGGAGGACATCACCGCATGAACCTACTACTAGGCTAAGCCTCACATCCACCGTACTAGGGTCTGATTTTGACCTATACATGGAGCCACTACTAGATGATGCCTTACATACACTATATTAAGATCTAAATCTAGACTATATGTTAGGCTTTGACAAAACGTCAAGCTCTTAAGTGGGGAAGATTGTAACACTCTGATTTAGTCGAGCAAAGACTATCATTAACTTTAGCTTAAGCACTTTGGGTCAGTGGTTCAGATTCAGTGAAGTCAATGTGCCAATTATCTCACTAGGTTGGATCATGACAAACATGGTCAGTAGAAGATAACAAACACAAGCAATAGTCAAATCCTAGCTCATAGGAAGACTTGTGCACCCTTTAGCAACAATATGGTTTGTTACCGTTAACACGCATTAGTACATAAAATAGTGCAAGAAAGCCTTACTAGAGTAGTAAACATGAGAGCTCAAAATGCAATGAAAAAGAGTAGAATGGGGATGAATTCCCTTCAAAACCTAGCATCAAGAGAAAAAGAAAACTGAACAAAAAAAAAAAAAAGAAATCCAGAGCCTAATTCCCAGATATTAACCTGACAATATATAAAAGCTGTGATATCTAATGGAAGGCTACACACAAACATATAAAAAATCAAATTCTCCTTAAAGATGTTCATGAACTGCATATTCTTACGCCTCAATGTTGCAGCATATATAACTTGTTAGAGCTAGCCCCAGGAAATTTACCAAAGGATAATTTTGGCAACCCAACAAAGACAATAAAGCGAAAAGATACAAGCGACAAGAACACCAGATTTACGTGGTTCGATCAATTGACTTGACCTACATCCACGGACGAAGGAGGAGCAAATCACTACTATAAAAAGAGACTATTACAAATGCCTTAGGAAGATGTTCCTAGGTTATAAAACACCCGAAAATACTAAACAAGAAAAAAACCCAAACTATAAGTCCAAACTATTTAACTGAGTGTGGACTTAAACCCAAAGTAAACACTTAGGTTTTTCTTGTGGTGTCACTGTGGTGCCTCTTACTTCAAAGCCCAAGCCCTTATTTATAGTTCCAATAGGAGATAACAAGCCTAATTTTCCCGATGTGGGACTATGGGACTTGCCAAATTAACAAATCTCCACCTTGGCATGTCCCAACAAAACTTGCTCCACCTTCTTCATAAAAGCCCCAATGGGCAATCACCAACAATGAATATCAACCAAGTCCAAGCACTGCTTGAACTTGTAAACCGAAAGAGGCTTCGTAAGCATATCAGCTGGATTGTTCTTCATATGAATTTTCTTAACAAGGATCTTTCCCTCAACAATAGTATCACATTTGCATCTAACAATTTTCTTACCCGAAGGCGGCGGCTTCACAAAATCCCAAGTTCTATTCCGATGGAGAGATTTTATTTCTTCATTCATCGCGATCAACCACTTAGCGGAATTATCATAAGAAACTGCATCTGAGTAGGAAGTAGGCTCACCAACTTCACTTGTTTCTTCTGCAACAGACAAAGCATATACAACCAAATTTACACATCTTTGTGGTGATCGAATATTTCTCCGTGATCTATCCTTGGCTATGGAATATTGCTCTTCCTCTGGATCATCTACGTCAGTAGACTCGGGACCATCTACTGGCATTCTTTGAGTAGAAGAGTTCGACTTAAAAGAATCTGAACTACCAATCTCAAGCTCCACCTGCTTCTGCGCACTATCATTTGTATAACTAGTATATTCCTCTTTAGAAGATAACATAGATAATTCATCAAAAGTAACATCTCTACTGATTACAAATTTTGGGGATTTGGGATCAGAACACCATAATCTGTATCCTTTCACCCCAGAAGCATACCCAAGGAAAATACATTTTTTAACTCGAGGCTCTAATTTTCCTTCATTTATATGCATGTATGCTGGATACCCAAAAATTTTTAAATCAGAGTAATCAGCAGGAGTACCTAACCAAACTTCCTCTGGAGTTTTAAAGTTAAGTGCTGTAGAAGGAGCGCGGTTAACAACGTAACAGGCCATATTAATCGCCTCTGCCCAAAAGTCCTTTGTCAACCCTGCATTTGAGATCATACACCTTGCTCTCTCCAAGAGTGTTTTGTTCATACATTCAGCCACACCATTTTGTTGAGGCATCATCTTAACAGTGCGATACCGAACGATTCCTTCATTTTTGTAGAATTCATCAAAGTCACCTTCATAAAATTCCATGTCATTATCTGTTCGAAGCCGCTTAATCTGTTTACATTTTGCTTCTCGATCAAAGCCTTCCATTGTTTAAAGGTTAGAAAAACATCATTTTTATGCTTCAGAAAATAAACCCAAACTTTCCTAGAATAATCGTCAATGAAAGTCAATATATACCTGGCACCACCCTTAGACTGAACATGAGCTGGACTTGGGGTCCAAATGAATATAGTCAAGAGTACCTTTCGTTTTATGAACTGCCGGAGAAATGAAGCTGACTCTTTTCTGCTTTCCAAAAATGCAGTGTTCACAAAAATCTAGTGGCCTAGTACTCTGTCCACAAAGTAGACCCTTTTTGCTCAATATGCTCAAACATTTTTCGCTCATATGACCCAAACGCATATGCCATAATTTGGTGATGTCAGAATCAGTCAATGATGATGACGAGACTGCAACCGAGCCTGTGACAGTAGTTCCCTGCAAAATATATAAGCTACCAGACCTACAAGCTTTCATAACAATAAGGGCACTTATAAAAACTTTCATAACTCCACCTTCAGTTGTGTATTTACACCCAAGAGCCTCTAGGGTGCGTAAAGAGATGAGATTCTTTTTTAAATCAGGAACATGTCTAACATTAGTGAGCGTCCTCACAATACCATCATGCATTTTAATTCGGATTGTTCCTCTACCAACAACATCACATGCATCATTATTGCTCATCAAAATAATTCCACCATTACAAGATTCATATGTGAAAAACAAATCTCTATTAAGACACATGTAATAAGAACAATCCGAATCTAAAATCCATTTATTTTTAGACCTCGTCTTGTCATCAGTAGCAAAGAAAATATTTCCATCATTCTCATCAGCTGCTACACTAGCTTCAGCGGAATCAATAGTTTTCTCAACAATTTTTTCCTTTTGCTTTAATTTATTTTTCAATTTAAAACAATTAGCCTTAATGTGCCTCATTTTATGATAATATCTGCATTCCAAATTTCTATGTCTGGATTTAGATCTAGATTTAGATCTACTACTGTCAAATTCTCTTTTATCTATTCTCCCCCTAACAACTAGACCTTCAGCCTGATTCTCTCTACTTTCTCCAGTGATATCTCTGTCTATCGGCTCCTTAGATTTTAGTGCAGATTTAATTTTTTGATATGAAATTGTTTCTTTTCCATAAATCATATTATCACGAAAATACTTAAAAGATTGGGGAAGAGAACACAAAAATAATAGGGTCTTATCCTCATCATCAATTTTTGCATCTATATTCTCCAAATTCATAACCAAGGAATCAAATTTATCAAGATGTGAGAGTATAGATATACCTTCAGTCATCCGAAGCATATACAAACTCTGCTTTAAGTAGAGACGATTCTCTACTGTCCTCTTCATATATAAGGCTTTAAGCTTGTCCTACATACTCTTAGTCGTAGTCTCCGTAGCTACCTCCCGTAAAACCTCGTCAGAGAGATTTAAAATAATGCTGGATCGGGCCTTCTTATCCATACCCGCAAGATTTTCCTTTGACATACCATCTGGAATGTTTTCAGTTCCCTATAGTGCCAAATCAACTCCGTTTTGAACCAGAATAGCCTCCATCTTGAGTTGCCACATGCCGAATTTGACATTTCTGTCGAATTTCTCGACAACGATATTTGTTATTGTCACTATTGCCAAAAGATCCCGAAACCAAGCTCTGATACCAGTTTGTTAGAGCTAACCCCAGGAAATTTACCAAAGGGTAATTTTGGCAACCCAACAAAGATAATAAAGCGAAAAGATACAAGCGACAAGAACACCAGATTTACGTGGTTTGGTCAATTGACTTGACCTATATCCACGGACGAAGGAGGAGCAAATCACTACTATAAAAAGAGACTATTACAAATGTCTTAGGAAGATGTTCCTAGGCCATAAAACACCCGAAAATACTAAACAAGAAAAAAACCCAAACTATAAGTTCAAACTATTTAACTGAGTGTGGACTTAAACCCAAAGTAAACCCTTAGGTTTTTCTTGTGGTGCCTCTGACTTCAAAGTCCAAGCCCTTATTTATAGTTCCAATAGGAGATAACAAACCTGATTTTCCCGATGTGAGACTATTGGACTTGCCAAACTAACATAACTAAAGTAAAAAGAAGCCAGAAATTATCCTACCTGTAAAATTTGACACCACAGAGAGTCCAAATTCACATTTGTAGGCCTCAAACACAGAAATTATCCTTGCAAAGGGTCAAAAATCACGTGTTTAGGTCTCAGAAAAAATCTTCCAATCAGTACAACTCACCGCCAAAAATATCCCAAGATCATCATGCCACAAACGCATGCTTAAACCATCAACTTAAGCAAAACAACAGAATTAAGCACCGGAAAAACATAAAATGTAAAAGCATCGCCACTTATGTAGCTCAGCACCCAGGAAAGCCCTGTACCCGCCTCTCCAATCATCAGCTTCAATAAGTTACTAACAGAGAATAAGTTCAGGATATCAAATGTTAAAAAAAGGAGGGTCCGTACCGCCAGAATAAAGCAAAGGAGCGACCTTTCAGCAGCCAATACGGTCTCCGCCACTAACAATTCGACCACGGATTGGGGAGAAGCAGCTCCTGTATTCTTGCTTCCGCGCAACGCCTCCATATCTACGAACCAAGCACCAAAATCCATAAAAATCAGCAAAAAAAAAGCGGCAGGAAATAAGACGAGCCACAACCCTAGCAAAGAGCAGAACCGGGGAAGAGAATATCAACTCAGAAATTGAAAGAGGAGAAGAGGAAGAGGAGGAGAAACCAACCAAAGTCAAAGAGGGAGGAGGAAGAAGAAAGGAGAGCGCTTTCAACCCGATGCTGTAGCGCAAGATCTATCTCATGGATTCTTCGAGCTCTCTCTCTCTCTCTCTCTCTCTCGGGAGAGCAAAGGATGCGAAGGGGAAGTTTTGATTAGGGTTTTGGGCGCTTAGGATCGAGGGGATCCCCTCCAAGTAGTGGTGAGGACCCGCACTGGAACGGCATTGATTTCCAATGGGGCCCGCATTACTGGACGGCTTTGTTATGGAACTTTAAGATTTCTGATGAAAGGTCCTTTGTTGAGAGGATCCCGCTGAGATACTCTGGGTTTGTGTGGCGCCCGCTGATTCGTATAGGGAATCACATCCAACCCGTATTCAACAAAAATTATTGTGAATCTTTTTTATTTTCCTTATAGTAAAAATATATAACAAATATATGAATATAACCAAACATGTGACATAAATAAAAGTAATTTAATTTTTTTACGATAATTAGAACCATCTTTGAACAACATTCATCTCATCAACAAAAATCTATAACAGCAAAACAACAGATATATAACTATCACATATATGGCAAATTAGAATGTAGATTTCCAGTTTTATCTTCCCTGTCCGTGATTTCTTCTCCAGCTATTTTCTCCGAATCTTCCACCCTTCTCTCTTTCCGCAGTTGGAAAGCCAAAGAGAGGCTTTAAATTAGTCGTCCTTCCCTTTCCTTCCGCGCATTTCCAAATCCTCTCAAAAGCTTTGCTTGTTTCTTCTTTTGCGCTACTTCGTTACTTCCCACACTCGGACACTTCCATGTCATCTTCCCCTCTCTCTCTCTCGCTCTCCGGTAAAGTTGATTCAAGGAACCAAAAGACTTTATTTATTTACATTTCTCGGTACATATATATTATTTTTAATTCAACCTAGCATGAATTAGTACCCTAAATCTACTGTTCGGATGTATGCCTTTAAATCAATAGAAAGAGGAATAAGCTTCTGAAGGTTTTCTTTTAATCTCTGACTAAGATATATGCACTGACAGCCCAAAAAAGTAAAAGGATAGTTTATACAGAAAACTACAAGTCCAAAAAACGGCCACAATTTAACTTGATGATGAAGCAAGCAAAAGAAACCAGAAAAAAAGAAGAATTCAGAACAAAATGGATGCAATGAAGAACATAATCACATTCCAGCAGCAGAAGTTAACAAACAATATATTGTTTCAGCTGTGAAACGAATACAGTATCTCACTCTTGCAAATCTTATAAGTAGCAAATGACCAGTGAAAACATATTCTGAAAAGATAAGTGGAGTTCTTTTTGGAGGGGGTTTCCCCTATATATTAGACAATAGAACTGTGGTTAGCCATCAAAAATACTCCATGAAACCCACCTTCCACTTATCATCATTTATCTACTACAGTTTGGGTTAGTCATTCACAAGAAGAGAAATTCTGCCTTCTCCACGCTCAAGCAAACTAGTACGGAGACTCAACAATCTGGTAAGGGATCATTGAGGTCTGGTATTATGATGAAATCCTTGTGGCCAGGAGACAGAGTGATGCATTGTTGACATAATCCTGGCAGTTGATCATCCTCAGGAGCCATGCAAACCCTTTCTGGTATATTCAGCGACTTCAAGTGCATCTGCAAGAATGATGTGGCAAATGGATGTATATGAGACCACTACTACTTGCAAACTCTTTTGACAGTGAGAATGAGAAGGTTAGAACCATACTTAATAGGTAAACTAAGTTGAGAACACTGTCAAAAAGACAAAAAATCACTATCAGAGCCTTTCAGTCGCAAGGCCTTAAATCCATTCATGAGCCCACAGCAATGATGGGTCATTTCTTGAGCCTCCAGAACAACATGATTGACGAGAAAATGGGCATTCATCATCTTTCAATTTATCAGTTCACTTCAATATGGAATATAAAGAAGAAAATTTCTACCTTGTCCTTTTTAAGAATGTGCTTATTTTCCTAGTTTACCTAAGTACTGCTTATGCAACTTCTTCAACAAAAATGCTTGAAGATGTGCAATCATTTGGATCAAACACTTCTGGCCCGATCTAAAATTTCAGGAAATACAATATCCAAGCATTCTATTTTCTTGTTTCTTTCAAATTGTCCATCGTGAGCAAGTAAGTAACGACCAACTTTTTGTAGCACAGAGAAACGACACAAACTCAGAACAGCTTAGCTACTGGCCCAAAAGCACGTGCTACTCTAGTTTTGGGCCATATTTTACATAATTGTTGTAAAGAGACATTTATACGAGAAATTGCAATATGATTATCACTTGCTTGTCACCCACTCAAGCATGAGCAAATGCATAGCCACAATAACAAACCATGGTGACAAAATAACTGTAAATCCAGTCCCAGAAAGAAAGTTCACTTAATTGCATAGGCAGTCATGATCCTCATATCTGGTAACCTAAGATTGGGTGTAAATTTCACAGACATCAAACTGAATTATCTTCACTGAAGATCATTCAACATAAAAGACAGCATGCTGTCGTTGAACCGGGTTGGCAACATATCATCTGATAAGCAGACAAACAAAGCTAATTATCACTAGTCATCACCAAATAGTATAAATATAGTCCTAATATGCCAACTATCCACTAAGGGCCAGACTAGCACTACTTCCATTTCTTTTATTCTTAATTACAAGAAAGTTATTCAAAAAATGATAGAAAAATCATGTATGAAACCTCATGTCTTTTCTTTTGGTAAGTGTTTCAGTTATTTTTTAACTTTTAGCATAATTTTTTGTATTTTCATGTCCTTTTAGCATTATAACTGATGGTGATGCCAATCTTCAAATGAGTTAAAGTTATGATCATTCAACATGTCAAACAAAAAAAGACCAAATGATGTATTATCTTTCTATTCTGTAAACACCAATAACAGAAGTGATGTCAGAAATAACTAAAGTGACCTCTCACAAAATGCTGAATGCCTTAGATGAACCCAAGTAGTGATTATGATTCGAGTATAACTCTTTACTAATCCGATTCTGCATCTCAGATGCATTTCAGAATTCAGATTCCTGGGATTTTGGATGAGTAACTGGATATTCTAGATTTACAAGAGATGGAACTGAGATGATAGACATTAATCAAACATAAGTAATACGAATAAGCAAATTGCTTAGCTAACGTGATATAAAATTTTTTCCTACAATCATCTCACCCAAAACCAGCTTAGGCCAACTAAAAATGAATTCATATATGAGTTATAATAATATAACAGTAGTGATTCTATGGTCTTAGTGCTATGAGACGATCTATACCATATATTGGAGCAAGACTTCTTTTTTTTTTAAATCTGCCTGTGTGCGACAAAAACATCTTGAAATAAGGATGAAATGCAAAAACATAAAATGGGAAATCAAGCAACCTGTTTGTTTGGGATCAATCTGTACACATGCTAGGATATTAATGAAATGCAACATGCACACAGAGTACAGTGTGGCTCTGCTGTGATACCCAGGTGGGATCCATTCAGCCTCACTGCATGTCGTATTGGGGTCAAAGTACACCATGGCATTGCTAGCGCCTCTTTTAGGACCCGTAGCATTGCTTGCAGTCAAAAGTATACCGTAGCACCTCAATCTTTTTATGTGCAGATATGGCTGCGTTACCTACAATTCCATGGCAAGTATCATAGGACTCGAAGCTATACAGAAATTAACTGCAGGCAGTTACAAATCCGCATATGCTTTTCTACAGCGTTCTAATATTTTTCACGTCTTTTTTCTTTCCAAAATTTTCCGTCTTTGGGTGGTCCACGGAGGTGGTGGCCCTGACCAGGTCCACTAAAGAACTTCTTACAGGCCGACAGGGCGACCACCTCGCACTTAACCGCGGTAGTCCACACCATCACTCATGGAACGATGTCAGGGATAGGAATCATGTGCAAAAGCAGATGCTTGGAGTGGTGGTCAAGCAAGAAGCCTGCAGTCTGCAGGTTTCCGGCGGATTAGATACCCGGTCAGTGTCCATCGTTGAACAGGTTGAACGTGGTTGGGAACAAGTCTTACTGGTCCGGCCAACCTGTCGCGGACTAGCCACAAACCAGTGAGGGAACCTTCTCAGAAGGCAGCAGCGTGACCGCAGTTGACAGGAAACCAGCAGCTGTGGAGCCCGCGTTGCCTGCCAATGAGAAGATATCCTTCCCTGTCGTGGCGTGGCGGAGACACAGGAACCACACCACAAGTCTACCAGTCGATGAACTGAGAGAAGAGAGAAAAGAGGCGCATGGGAAAGCGCCAAAAGAGGGACAAAGGCAGGGGCACGTGATGTTGGTGGTCACCTGCAGCTTGCGATTGTTGGCCCTCAGCTCCTCCACGGCTCTCCGCAGTTCTTCCATCTCCTGCACCATGTGTCACAAGAATTGGGTATCATATGCCCTACGGAGGAGGAACCAGGGTTTAAAAGATGAAAAAAGGAGTCACCTTATGAAGGTTCGCCTTCTCTTCCAATAGCGACCTCTCCACTGCCTGGAGCTCCGGTTTCGTCTAAACCCAAACACAAACCCCACGCCATTTAATATTTTACCAGTAATAAAAACCGTAAAAGAACAAATCCGACGCTTTCCGTACTGTTCGGAAAACCACGCCTTCTGATTGGGAGGAGCCACGGGGACCGAGTTTGACCATCCGCAGACCCAACGCTGCCTCCGATCACTAGGAAGGTCGGGGGTCGAAATGAGGGTTTTGGGGGCTTACCAGTTTCTTCGACGGGGGCCGCCGGATGGAGGCCGAGACCGGGATCGAGGAAACCGACGGCGTCCGTGGATTCCCAACAGCCTGCGAGAAAAGATCGACCACATAAAAAAGAGCAAGTCACGGAGAGCGTCCACGAACTATAGAGGAGAAAGATATCTCGACCGTTCGAATCGGATCCAAGGGGCGGGATGTAACTACATAATTACTTGGAAAAGATGAGGCAGTACTACCTACTGACTGCCACGGCACCGAATCACAGAATGCGCCGGCTAAAAAAATTATGTTGTCGTTTTACCAAAAAAAAAAAAAGCCAATCACAAGTCAGGTAATTTATTGGGTACGTGCGAACCGCGAGCGAAATCAACTGCTCTTTTTCTTTTTGACTAACCACCTCAACAGGACGTCTCATCATCAAACGTATGCTTTTGTTTTTGAACTCATTTTGTGGGCACGCCCGTCCGCTGCCCCCAACGAAAAGAGAGCTCGAGCCGAGGTGGGCCCCTTCAATTCCTCGAATCACAAATCAACACATCGAAGTCCTGCTCCCATTCATTGAATTCTTGGAAGAAAAATCCTCAAAGAACCGACGCTCGAAAGGGAAGCTTTTCTCCAATCGATTGAATCCCTCGTTAAAAGGAAAAGGAAGAGTAACATAAGATGAAGGGAAGATGATGGAATCAGGAAAGGGCGTAAAGGAAAAGACAAGAGTGGTGGGAAAAATAGCAGGGCCATCGGAGTCTATTCCAGTTCGATCTGCGGGGTATCCTCGTCACACGGTAAAAGCAAAAGAGGTAAACCAGCAGCGGAAAAGACGGGGAAGGGGTCACCTTAGTGAGGCGGCGGTCTTCTGGCGTCTCGACGGCGAGACTCCCGGTCTCGCCGCCGCCGCTCCCCGACGCGCTGCTGTATCCCTCGAGGGGCGACTGCGGGCTTGCCCTCCTCTGTCCCTTCCTCTTCTCCACCGCCACCGTAACCCCCTCATCCTCCTCCTCCCCAATCGTCCGCGTGGCTGTTCGCGGGAACCTCGCCACCCGCGACCTCTTCCTTCCCCACCCCAGAAATGCCGGAGTCGCGGATGTCGACGGCTTCTCGTCGCCCTCCGTCTCCAAACCAAGGCGGCTCCGTCGGCCAAAGCCGAGGATGACGGCCGCCACGAGATGCGGATCGAGGAAGGCGTTGCGGACCCACTCGTCGGGATCGTCGTCGGCAGCCGTGGATACGGCCATGGGAGACCGAAGAAACCCCAACGAATTGTGGAGGAGGAACGGAAGACGAGAGCTAGTGTTGGTTGGGGATGGGAAGCTCCGACACGAGAGAGAGGTGGTGGACAGAGGACCGCAAGCGCTGTGCGCTAAGACTATATATATAATATATTAAAGGCATTAAATATAATAATAGTCGGGGTGAGGTTGACCGAGGTAACTAAATGAGCCGGTCAAAATCAATCATCCAATGAGTTGTACCGGTTTAGTCGGTTCGCTCAGTTTTTTTTTTTTTTTACGTCACTGTTTGTTCAATTAAATCTTTAAAAATAAAAAATTAATATTAAATTTTATTTTATTCTCTCAGATATGACGTATTTTATTCAAATCAAAAATATATATAAGAGCAGCAAGTACTCCATCGGCAGTCTATAGAGTTTGGAGTCGGAAATCACGGAAAAGGATAGTAAGAGTGGCCATCACCTACGACCTACACATAACACGAGAGTGATAGCCAGGTGGATCAGCTGAGCTACCTCCCCCTCAACTACCACCTTCTTTTGGTTGGATGCATGGAGTGACAGAGACCGGAGTTGGTCGAAGTCTAACACCGATGATATATATATATATATATATATATATATATATATATATATATATATATATATGGTTTAAGAAAATATTTATATGCTATATTCGAATTTATAGAGGTGAAAAAAAAGGGCATGAGGAATTTTGAAGGAATATATATAATTTGACTGTAGGGATAGGAGTAGAATCTGGTGGGCTGTATGTAAAATTTTGCCTAAATATTGGAACATTGAACATGACAATTCAACAATAACATTGAGTATAACAATATGGAACAATAATTCAACGAAGATGATTATACTACACTGTAATTTTGACTATTACCATGCTTTATATGATCCAATCGAATACTTTCGAGACCAATATCAATCTTGCGATGCAATCAGCTTGAATGAGAGTGGTTCCATAATAAAAAATAACCTTAACAGGAGGGAAAACAATGTTTTCCCGTACCAATTTGGTTGGACTCCCATCAAATCGACCAACATGAAAGGAAGCCGATAAAATAAACTATTCTAAAACATGAGGTTTTCTGCACAAATCACTTAAAAATAATACTTTTAATTTTAATAAAAATATATTTTTTGAATATTTATCAAAATTTTTTCACCTGTTATAGTTCTTTGGTCTATCATAATATTTTTGACCTGTTACAGTGTTTTCATTACCATAACAAAAATACTATAAGATCTACTTGAAAATACTATAAATAATTTAAGTAAACTTTTAACCTTAATCAAACTAATTATAAATTTAAAAAGATAACATTATAATGGTTACGAATAATAATAATCAAACAGATATGATATGATATCATTTATAATATTTTTTAATAAGTTATAATATTTTTAGTATATCAATAAAGTATCATAAATATTATTAAAAAATACTATAAATGAAGTCAAATAAAAATATGATAATAATTAAAAACTAGTAAAAAAATGGACGAACAAATTTGGTAAGAAAATTTGAGGAGTATTTTAGATATTTTATAAATTAGAAGTATTATTGGGAAAAAGCAAAAGAAGGGTAGTTTTGAAAAAAAATTAAAGCATAAATATTTTCTTGAGAAATTGCCCATAATTTTGTTAAAAATAAGAAAAAAAAAAAAAGTTCATGATGGATGGTTATTGTAATAAATAAATGAGCTCATCTCTCTCCCTCTCTCTTCCCCTCGACAGACCTCTTATTCCTCCGTCTCCATCGTGGATCTCGTCCTCCGGAGATCTCTTCACGGTCTTCCAAGGTAATTGCTGGTCCCTTGCACGTTTATTTTTTGGATTTCTTTTCGGCCTTTGATTGGTTTGAAGCTGGATTCCCCCGGGCTTGGTTCGTCTTCCCGATCTGGATAGCGTTCCGGTTTTGATTTGTTACCGTTTTGACTTCCTTGATTCCGGCATTGTGGTGCTACGAGGGTTGGAATTTGGTGCTCAAGGGTTGGGAAGAAGGAAGAGTCCCGTCTCTTCTGTGGCACGCTCGGCGTTGGTCGAATCCGTTTTGAGAACTTTGTATTTGATCTACGAGGCATTACTTGTTCGGAATGCGATTTGAGGTTGAGGTACGGCAGCTGGGAAACTCACTAGCAGATCTATCCACCGAAGCTTATAGGATCGTCTGTCGGATTGGTTAGGGGTTGACATTTTATGGAATTTTGCGGGCTCTTAAGATCGTACGTTACAGGAGGAGGAAAAAAGAATATGCGATCTGGAGAGCTCGCGAGCCCGGACGAATCGTGGGAAGAACGGAGAGACAGAATAATATTCGTTCATATGTCCCTTCTTTTATTCTTATATCTTATTATTGTTATTTTTACTTTAGGGTCAATGAAATACAAAATGGAGTTTTATTACCTACAGCTTGAGGTTAGTTGTACCAATTTGTAGATGGGGCATTGTAATTTATAAGCAATGGGAATGCTACCTTCATCTTTAGGGGACGGCCTTTTTGACTGCCACATAGTAGATTAAAAGAAAATAAAATTGTGAGGCAGGTTGGTTATATATTGATTTATAGTTGTGATTATTTTATTTTTTAAACAATATTCACAATTTATTTTGTAATATTTTTGAGATTTATGGAGGCCAACTGTAATTTGGGTTCACTTCCTCCATGGAAAGGTAACTATTTTGGTTATATGACATGGAATGCATTTACTTTGCAGTTGGGTAATCCAGTAGATAACTCCTACAAGCTTCTCTGCAACTTGGCTCGTGGTTGATGCTTCCAGGTGCAAATCTTATGGTTGAGTCTGATGATGAAGTAATAGTCATGGTTAGACTGTTCTAATGAGAAGAAGAAGATGAAAGTACCACATCTGGGCAATGGGAACACATATATTGTGCCACCACAACGCAACAGGCCCATTGCAAGGCCGCCTCGATGGATAATTATCCTGCTATGTTTGGTATCTGTCTGCTTGATTGGGGCATACATATATCCACCTGGGCAGTATCCGGCTTGCTACTTTTTTTCTTCAAGTGTTTGCAGCCCTATTAAGTACTGGTTGCCTCCTATAGCACGGGAACTTACTGATGATGAGTTTGCCTCTCGTGTTGTCATCAAAAACATTCTTTCCATGCCACTAGTTTGGCCAAAGCATCCCAAAATTGCTTTCATGTTCTTGACTCCAGGATCATTGCCCTTCGAAAAACTCTGGGAGACATTTTTTCTGGTAAAGTTGTAGCCCATAGTTTTTCTATATAGTTTGTGCCTCTCCTTTTCATGTGTTGAAGTGGTTCAATTATTTCTTTTTGCAAGGAATAGAATGAATACTTTATCTTTGTTATCCATTATGGAGTACATGTGTGATATTTCCAACTTTGGTGATGTATATATGAAATTAGAGTTGTTGGCAGGTATACGTTCCACTTTGCCCTAAAATGAGATTGCATATGTGAAATTTATCTAGTAGAAGCATCACAAAACAATAAGAGATGATTTCCGAATATATGTGATCAATTGTCGTGTCTGCTTGGGACATTCTTTTGTATAACACCAGCTATTTGCTCTATATAATTCTTGTATGATTCAAACTGGTATCCTGGCCATATACAATTGGTCAAAACCCATGCTTCATATTTCTATTCAGACCTAGTTGACATGAAAATAAATGTGATCCGCGAACTGCTACTATAGGAAGCAGTTCACAATCTGATACTGGTTAAATACTGCAGGGCCATGAAGGGAGATTTTCCATCTATATACATGCATCACGAGAGAAGCCAGTGCACGTGAGTCCATTATTTGTTGACCGGGACATAAGGAGTGCTAAGGTACTCGCAATAATCTCTTCTTGTAGACCAACTTGTTGAATGTTTTTGTTAATCCCATTCCTCGCATTACAAAATGATATCAAACAGGACATAGAGAGAGAAAAAAAATACAATCATATGGGATGTGTTGCATGTTTGTATGCTAAGTAGATCTCAGGTCATCAGATGCAGTACTTTCCTGACAGCAAAATGGTCATCATAATGACTGGAGTGCTAAATCTTGATGCTGTAATGTATGAAGTTCATAAACATGGCATATATGTCATGCTAGGAACTCAGAAGGATGTATGAAATTATGCATCAATTGTTACGACTACGTAAGTAATGGAATATCTTTTGACTACCATGTCACAATATAATGCCATATGTTAATTTTCATCTCTAGTTTCCTGAAAACAAGAATCTACTGCACCTGTCAAATATGGAGAAGGTGCTCGTTACATCTGTTGTGTTGCTGATAACTCCGCTACATTCTGTGACAAACTTGTGTGATTCTATTATCACAAGGCAATGTGAAGGACCTGGATCTGGTCTTGCTGACTGATTCTGTGGACCTACAGAGTTATCTTCTAATTAACAAATAGGAGCAGTAACAACTAAGACTGATAATCTTTGATATAAAATTTGGAACTTGAGAGATAATCCTATGAATCAACTTGAACAGATGGACGTGATCTATTAGTTGTTGAAATCTATAAACAAGAAAATGTACCAATTTTAGATATAATTTAGTTTTAGATCATTCTTTTGTGTTAATGTGTTGAAATTTTGTGGTCATTTTGTTAGCTTGAGTTAATGCTTATCAAGAACTAGTATTTGAACAAGCATTTTAAATTCAGGTTGTGTGGGGTAAGATATCTATGGTTGAGGCAGAAAAGAGATTACTGGCAAATGCACTCCAAGACCCTGATAATCAACATTTTGTCCTGCTTTCTGACAGGTGATTACATCATGTGAATCTTGAATTTATTTTTGGTTGTGCTTTTCTTCTGACAGAACTGTCTTTTCTTATAGTTGTGTTCCTCTACATAACTTTGATTATGTGTATAGCTATCTGATGGGAACAAATGTCAGCTATATTGACACGTAAGGCCTCTATCTACATTTGCCAAAGACGTCACCATTATTTTCGTCTTATCATCAAATTTTGTTAAATTGTTCGACTATTACAGATTTTGGGATCCTGGCCCACATGGTAATGCCAGGTATACTGAGCATATGTTGCCAGAGATTGAAGAAAAGGACTTTAGGAAGGGTTCACAGGTAAACTTATTTCTTAATTTTTAATAAAGATTTTATTTACAAAACTGAAGAAGCGGTAAGGTGCAAGAAAGGATAGATTGATTTACATCAAACTAATGTGGAGAAAGTGGACAATTTTGCAAACTCTTCTGAAGAGCAGCAAAAGATGACAACCTTAAAAAGCAAAGAATTTATATGTGTCAAACTACTCTAGCCCAATACTATTCACTTCACACCTGGAGTCATCCTAGTAATTATATGTTATGTTGTTGTATAAATTATCTGATCTTAACTGGATTAGCTTCATACCAAAAGTATGAGTACTTTGTTCTGAATTTTAATGTCAGAAAATACCACACTTCTGTGGTGCCAATGAGAGGCTACTTGTTGTGGCAAGTGTGTGCTGGCTTCTCCTCTTTTAGGCACAAGGCTTGCATGAATTGGAAGGGACTTATACTTAACAAATCTTGTCAGTAGATCCCTTTGGATGTGCATACCTTTGAAACTGACATCCTTGATTTCCAGTAAGAAAGTCCACCTCATTTTGCACTTCTATCATCTTGTATGCAAACTTATAGAAGCTAATAATATGTTAATAAGTATATTTTGATTAATATGAAGTAATATATGTCTAATAATGATTCTGAGGTTATGTTGGTCAATATGCTATATGGTCAGGGTATGTATTTTGAATTTATTAACAGCCAACAGAACTTTGATGGCTATGGAGCTAGTAATTAATAGGATAAGTTATGGCTTTGAGGTGAATTTTAGTGCCAGTTTGGGGGTACTAGATAGCAAAAGCTGAAGCAATTTTAGCTAATAATATAAAAGGAAAGAGAGCATAGTCTTCTGGAGTTAGCCTGGGGATGTGGTAGACTAGGTATGTCAAAGTCTCCCTCTGCAGCAGACAACCAAATAGAAAGAATGTTTTCCTTTTTTTTGCATGGGAAACCTAGTAGAAAGATCTTTAACACATGATATTTGAAAGCCTCTTTGTTCAATGAAGTATGTTAGCTGCTCATGGTGGGCATGGTTAAGAGGGTGATGGAGGCTGTTCATTGAACAAGGGCATGTTATAGAAGTGAAGGTTGTTTAATTCTGGTGGGTCAAAAAAATAAGGTGGTTGATGTCGGAAGACATATGAGAACTAGATGCTGGAGACTCTGAGACCTGATATCTTTTGGACATGATAACAGGTAGTGCAAACTCTTCTTGTTCATTCCTTGGTCCTCTGTTTATTTTTCTTAGGTCATCATAGATGAACCTTTTTCTTTTTCTTTTGCAGTTTATTATTTTTAAATCAAAATCTAAAATTTAAAGCAACATTTTAGAAAACAAGTGTCATGGTGACAGTTTGATAACCAGCTGGATTACTGGAATCAACCCAATACCACATTTGTAGAGAAACTGACTGGTTCAAATGGATCGTTTGGGTGGTCATATAACCCGAATGGTCCATTCTGGAAACACACTAATTGGATCAGCTGGTCTTCCTGGGTTCTGATAGCCTTTTTGCTACATTTTATAAAACCAATATGACATTACAGGAGAAACCAACCTCTTTGTCGTTTTTATTCTGTTCATAGGCCTTCAAATCTGAAGTATCATCAAGTCCATATTCAGGCAGAACTAATAGGTTTCTATCTGGCAAAAATATGTAGTTGCCTATTAAATCTCATATGATTAGGGTATGTGGATTTTAAGGGCAATTATTACCAGTTTCATGCATTCCTTTCAGTCTTTGACTTTTTGTTCTTGTGGATATTCAATAACATAACCAACCTTTTGTCATTGTTGTGTTATATGAAGATCTCTTTTTTAAAACAAATAGTTGCACATTTTTTTATCTTTTAAATTGCACGAGAACTCTTTTAATGATATAACATTTTATGCTTTTTCTGTATAGAAAAAAGATATATCTGCTTTCTTATGACATTGAATCTTATGCATATTACAGTGGTTCTCAATGAAGCGCCAGCATGCATTAATAGTTATGGCAGACAGCCTTTATTTCACAAAGTTCAAGCTTTATTGCAAGGTTAACAAATGCCTACATCTCTTGTTCTGTTTGTTTTTCATTTATCCCTTGTAGTTGTCGGATTGCTGATGAAGCAGCAATAGTTTAACTAAAAGATTATATATAGCAGTTTGATTTGTGTTCTTCAATCAAAGAAGTGGTCTCTATCAAGTCACTCGTAGCGTTTTGATTTTGGTTGTAATGAATCTTGGGAAACTCTTTTATTCCTCCATTTTCTTTAAGATCTAACACTCCAATGTTAGAAAAGATCTTCCACTACAACTCAATCAAGAAAAAGTTGGAGACCTCTCTCTCCAATATCACATACAGGATCACTAAAATATATCTGTCTTTATAGTTTCAAGTGGCTCAATTTACTCTGATCTTTCCTTTCTCTATTTATAATTAATAGAATGTACATAGCTTGCTACACAAAACCTCTTTTAAGAATGCATCACCAGTTTATATTTTTATTTTTCTCATCAACATGGGAAAGTTTGTTTGCTCTATCATGCACATATCAGATGGTTTTTTGACTTTTCACCTATCTGGGCTTGACATGGGATTTGGTCATGAGTGATTTATCATTTATACATGTATATGCAAAATATTAAGTCAGTAGTTGTACACTTCTGTAATTGCAGGCCCCTGGTACTCATTATGTTATACATATTTTTCTAATTGTTTTTCTTTTGGGATTTTGCAATATCAGATTCATGACAACCTTGTTTTGGGGTCCATTAATCATTGCTTTCAGAACTATGTTCTTCACATATATCATTCTCAATATCTGCAGAAGTTGAGTTTGAAAAAATGAAGCAGAGATTCATTCTGTGAAAAATGTGCTTACACTTATATTTTGAGTTTTTGACCATGACAGCCAGGTTTTGATGGACGTAATTGTTATGCTGATGAACACTATCTGCCGACTCTATTCACTGTGAGCAAATGATACCGTTTGTATTATTAGCCTGATAAGTTACATGATATCTGGTAATTTAGTTGCTGGTTTCCAAAGACTAATATATCTGTGACCCTCAGATGATTGACCCTAATGGCATTGCAAACTGGTCGGTGACACATGTGGATTGGTCTGAAGGAAAATGGCATCCAAAATCATACCGAGCTGAGGAAGTGACATACGAACTCCTGAAGAATATAACTGTATGCCTCCTCTTTTCTGAAGTAACATGTTTAAACTCGTAATGAAGCTTCTAAATCTGCTTTTGTTGATACTGTTCTTGGCAGTCTATTGACGAGAGTTACCACATCACAAGTGATGAGAAGGTCATACACTAAAATCTTTTTACATGCATGTTCCTTTTATTTCATAGTTCTCTTGTCATTACTCCCTCCAACTGTCATTTTGATCTGAAAAATATGTACACATGGGGTAGGGAAATTTAGCTCAGTCTTTTCATTTTGACAACAAAGTTTTAGAATTTAATTACCAGAGGTGACTATAAATTTATGTTTGCAGGTTAGTGTGATACAAATGTAACTTGGAACTCTGCCTTAGTATCAGGGACAAGATGTTGGCAAACACGTAGGACATTGTAATAAGTCATGTCAGTCAGATGCATGTGTGTACTAACCTAGGGCTGTGTCAATAGGTCATGTTGGGTTGATCTGCATACGCTATAACAAAACTCACAATCCCAAACCCATGTAATAATCATGTCAAAAGTTAAATACGAACCCAACCCACCTAATACATGTGTAACTCAACCCAACCAACTTAACGTGTTAAATTAAGAGGACAGTTAGAATGTCAAAAAGTTAAATACAAACCAACCCACCCAATACATGTGTAACTCAACCAAACCAACTTAACCCATTTAATTAAGAAAATAGTTAGAATCATATTGACTGCACAGTGAACCCCATCTCAACAAGATTTGGCCTGCCGAAACTCGACATGTATAATATAATCGACGCATATGACATTATTTGATATGTTCATTGTATATAAAAATGATATAATTAACTTGACTATCTAAAAATGGCATGTTTAACACATTAAACCTTTTTATTAATTGGGTCAAGTTCAATCAATCATGTCAAGTCTCTGAAGTACAAACTCAGTGCACTTACTAATTGGGTTAATCCTTTAAACCTGTATACAACTCAGAATTCTAGGCCTAATTGAAACTTGCTAATAGTTTGTGTTGGGTTATGTGTCAGGTCAAGAATTGAGAACTTGACTAACATCCATCTTATTACATGATGGAAAAGATGTAGCTTCTCAGTAACCTCTGTCATAATTGGTGAATGTAACTATTTTTATATTATTTCATGCAAATCGAGTTAGAAAGCTCAGAAGAATTGTACTTAAAAGTTAAAACATATACCTACAATGGATGCATTCAAATTTTTCTCCCACTTGATTTTGCTTAGGGAATAAAATCTTGGTCCAGTACCTATACTGGTCAACTATCGAACAGGTATTGTATGAGATCGGTCAGCATATTAAATGTCAGTATGGGTCAATACCAGTTGGTACCATTTGGACTGGAGAGAAAAAGACAAAGGAGAGGAGGCAAAAGCAAAGGAGGAGAAAACAGCATTGCAAACTGGTACAAGAAGGTGGCAGCGGCACATACTGGTAGGGGGAGGATGTGGCAATGCAGATGAGAGAAGGTGGCGACATGTATTGGTAACAGGAGGCGGCAATGCGTATGAAGAGGAGGCTGTGGTGATGCATTCGTAGGAGGAGGAGGCTATGCCAACACAAACAGGGAGGAAAAAAAAGAAGAGAGTGAATCTGTTGAAAGAAGAGAGAAAAGAAGATAAAAGAAAAAAAAAGAAGAGGCAGCTAGAACAAAAAGCTTATCAGGTAGTAAGCATTCTTTTCAAACAGACCACACAAAATTGCTCGGTCTTATATACTAGTCGACCATTAGACTAGTAAATGTTGGTCCATACCAACTGGGACATTTGAAATTTTAATTCATAGTTTTGATGTGTGGCTGAGTGCTAGATTATCTGAGTTGCAGCAGACTAGCAACTTGCTATATCAATAAAGCTACCTTCTTTGTTCCAGTCGATCAGGGAGTACAATGAATATACGAGGCACCTGAAATTTGCTAAGCAATAAGCATAATCTCTTTTCAATACATTGAACAACTGCAACTACCTCTTAAGTTAGTTGGAGTCATTTACATTTTCAGGTGATCTTTTTTTATGCATATGATTTCTAATGGACCAGCAAAGATTTTCTTCTTTCACATACCTAAAAAAGTTCATGCTATTTGTGTGATAAACTGATTTGTCTAATATATATACATATGTCCAGTACAAATTTCAATAGAACTAGTTATTAATTGTTAGCGTGAAATACATATTTTCAGTATGCTGTCCATGTTTTGCCTTGAAACATTGAAGTCGATATTAGTAATGGTTTCATGACTGTTGCAGAAAGTGGAGATGCTGACACCTTGTGTGTGGAACGGATCAAAGAGACCATGTTATTTGTTTGCCAGGAAATTTTTGCCCGAAGGCCTTGACAATTTGATGCAGTTATTCTCTAATTATGCAATTGTTTGAGTTGTCTACACAATTACAATTCTTTGGTGTAGTGTCTGCATTAGACCTTCCTCTGCTCATGATAAGTAATTTATTTGCAAGAATCTTTTCAAATTGTGAAACTACAAGCTCTTTCAATATTGATCCGAGCCTTGAAAAGGTGGAGATTGTTGGGAGCAATGGGAAGACACAATTTCTGAGTCTCTTGAGTAGGGTCGAGGTAGCTGCTATTGTATGGTACACTGTGCCCTGTAGTTCACTTCTCTTTGGTCATCTTCTTTTTCTTTTTTCATGGTGATTTTGATGTTGGGCAGCAAATTTTGTTAATCTATTCAACTATTATGAAGTAATCTTTTGTCCTTTTTTTCCCTGTAGTAGTTTTGGACCTCTTCCATCATATATTCTCCATATTGTTAAACATGCTTCTAATTTAAAATTTTGTTTTATTAAATCTATTTCGCTTGCTCTGTATTATTATCTCCTAAAGTGATTCCTTTCTTAGGCTTGCTTAATAAATATAAATGATAAATAAGTTACAGAAAACCCGAACCCGAGTGGACAGCAATAAATTGCTATTGTCTTTTTTTACCAAACTTCTTGTTGTAAAAGAGGCAGCTGAAGCAGGAAGCTTGATTCCCATCTTCTTCCGTGGAGGCAATGCCACACCCTCCTCTTTCAGATGAAGAGGATAACTGCACTTTTCGTTACATTCCTTTGCTCTTTCAGATGAAGAGGATAACCATGCTTGGTATATTATTTTTTGTGCTTTCTTTCATTTGTCATTGCGTTAACCACTCAGAGTTCATCTTTTACAAGTTTGATTTATTTTTATTTCTGTTGGCAGCCAGGAAATCCATAGTTGCAGGCTTTGGATCTTCTCTTCACTCCATGGAAGACCATTACGGTTAGTCAATGGTGTCTTGCTTTATAATTTTGATAATTTCATGCAATAAATGGTCAGCTTTTGGGTGAAGATCAGGTTCTATTGTAGCATCCGGAACATCCATGTCAAAAAGGTGTTCCACATCTTTGCACTTGGTACCATGTGGTTAACCCAGTGCAGTTTTGAAGTTATCTGCTATTCTCTCAGATTCAGAAGCACCATGGTCAAAGCAGTGATCCAAATTGCATTCTTTTATACAGGCCTATGATATCAGACCAAAGTTCATCTCAGGCAGTTTATCACGGACTGGATGGTAACGAGGAGACAAGTTTAAAGGACAGAGCAATCCCTTGAGAAGGAAATCGGAGAAATAAGGATTTAAGATATACTTCCTCAAGCTGGACTGTCTAAATTTTGTCAAACCAGAGTCATCAGGGAAGAAGCTCACTGGTTCGGTCTTTGTTGCAGGATACGGAAATATGCATTCCTGTCTGTCAACCAAGTAAAGATCCTAGCATCATAATTATAATGCAAACTCCACAATTCAGCCATCTGGTTGAGCTCTCTACAGACTTGTCGCCAATTCATTGGAGCTAAAGGAGTGTCAGCATGCTGTAGCAATTGGAGTGACAATTTTATTCTTCTCATTGTTTCTATGTCAGATAGTTCATATTTTGCACATATGCATCAGCTGTTCATATTCTTCTCATTGTTTCTATGTCAGATAGTTCATATTCTACAATAGCAGAAAAAGGGACAAACTTAGAATTATTGCCTTGTTTCTTTTTGAAAGATCTTGTTAGATTCAGATGTACCGGCTTTGAATTCAATGGTTTACTTTGGTAGATCGTGTAGTCTCTTGCTTCACATGCATGGGTCAAATCTAAGAAGACAAAGACATGAGAACTGAGAGTCAATGGAACAGATTCCAATGGACTTATTGCTTTAGATCTCATGTCCCTCCATCATCCAGGTTGGTAAGAAGTTTTGCTTTCACCTGTTGAAGAGTATCCTAAATCAAAATTAAATTTACTTGTTGTAATACATTTATAATGAAATAGGTTTCATGGTCATTGCGTTATTAGCTTAAAGCCAAGCATAAAAATCTTCAAACGAGTGCAGACAATTCACTGAGAAGCTCAAACTCAAGTTGAAGTCATCTTGGAATGCTGCACTTGAACAAGCAACTGTACTATCTTCCATTCAAGGCTTCTCATGAACAAGCAAATGTAGAATCTTTAGGCAGCATTACAATTGCATTCTTCTGATTTGGTCAGATTTAATTCTCTTGTGACTTACAGTCAATATATCAGAAGGAATAAGTCACCAAACTTTTGTTGTCGATGACTTGTCGATTTCTGCTTAGTCGATAGGATTATAATCTATAATCATTTGCATTACGTGAGGACTTAATTTCAAGTCAAATAAATTACAAAATTTTCTTATTTAAAACTTAATAACAAATATTTAAAGTGAGTAATCACCACAATTTCCTGCAGGAACAGTATGTTTTCTCAGCTTTAATTTTATTTTTTATAAAAAAAAAGGTTGGGATGTAAAGATGCAAAATAAAAAGGAAGTATGATTCCGCTACGAGCACTCGGCCCACCCCTCCTCGGCCACTCGGACCCGCTCGGCGAACCGGGCGATCCGTGACTCGGCGGCGAGGATGAGCCTCGCGGGTACACCGGAGCACGCTTCCAGCCGCCGTAGCGTCGCATCTGCGCCCCTCTCCGCCGGCGACGTCTCGTCCTTGCAGAGTTTGGTGGCGAACCAAAGAGCGGCCGCGAGTGCCACCCGTAGTGGCAGGGCCGCGGTCGCCTCCTCGCACGCGCAAACCACGCGCGCCGCCACTTCCATGCACGCCCGTCGACTGCGCAGCCCCATCCTCCTGCTCCAGCAGAGAAGGACCCCCGCCGCCCTCTTGTCCGCGTCCCTGCCCTGCCATTTCGCGGCAGCCCGACGCGGAGGGGCGGGCTTCGCCGCCCGATGTGCCGCCCTGGACTCGGAGGTGGAGAGGCAAGAACTTGAGGACGAGGAGATAGCGGAGTGGGAGGGGGAGGGATCGGGATCGCAGGAAGCGCAGAGTGGGCTGACCCGCTGCGGGGTGGCGCCGGAGACGTGACGGGCGGTGTCGAGAGAGCGGCACGCGTTGCAGGCGACCCGGCGGACGTGGCGTGCCACGAGGAAGTTGGCGCCGTGGACGGACGCGTCACAGGCCCAGCAGAGGAAGGCCGCGTCCGGCCCGCAGAAGACCGCCGCCTCGCCGTCGCAGAGCTCGCAGGCCGGGCGCTGCTTCATCTCCAAGTCTCCTGTTGGCGTCGATGAACGGCGTGATCTTTTTGCAGGGGAAAGCGGCGTTCGTTGCGGTGGTCGAGCTATCTCCGCCGAAGAGATGGCCTATATATATATATATATATATATATGTATATATATATATGTATATGTATATATATATATGTATATGTATATATATATATGTATATATATATATGTGTATATATATATATATACACATATATATATATATATACACACATATATATATATATACACACATATATATATATATATATATATATATATATATATATATGGCGAGAGAGAGAGAGGGGCCAAGAAAAAGGACGGAGGTTTTTTGGTCACATGATGGTCGTCGAGCCATTCCTATCCACATTACCTCGTTTCCCTCGAACTATGCATTTACTTTACCATATATAGTGGACTTTTTTTTTATAATCTTTCTCATATTCCACTAATTCCTTAATTAGTTTGAGTAAAATCAGTCTCTTGTTTGCGTTGACAGTTTTTTTTTTTTTTTACATTGAACAAAATACCTTCATTGGACTATAACAATGTAAAAGAAATATCCAATTTTCCACGTACTCCCCTGCGGTTGCGGGCTTCACGTGGGATCCCCATGGAGCCTGACGACGTGTGGCAGATAAGCGATCGCGTCCGTCAAGATGGAGTGAGCGAAGTGCTTTTTAGCGGTGATCAATATACAACCCAATGACCCCCAGCCGCTCCCGGTGAAGTATTGTCCACGACAGCAATTTATTGGCTTCAGATATCTTCCGGTAGAAGAAGGTTCCCCCCGTGCCCCATTAGCGTGGCAGGTACGCGCGGCTTCTTTCGTTTCAGTTGGCGTGATCGCCCTCGTAACGTCTTCAATTATTGATTTGCACGACGAAATTGGAGGGCAAAATAGACATTTGAGACGCTGAGGAACGCCGCACCGCAGCCACTAGTTCCCGCGATGACGTCACGGCGAGATGGGGGCGACGGAGATGCGTAGGCGCCACACCCTCGTACCACGTCTGCCAGAGGTAGCGGCTCGCGTGAAGAAGTGATCCTGGAGCGCTCCACGTGTGCCCCTGTCCTCTTCCACGACATAAATCCCAGCTTAGATCCGATTAAGATCCTTCGCTGGATGCCATTACTGCTGCCACTACTAATACGACTCTGTTCATACTCTGACGATGGTTTCAGAGAGAGAGAGAGAGAGAGAGAGAGAGAGAGAGAGATGCATCCATGTGTACAATCGATGAACACAAGGATTACAGAACCATTCCTCGCGGTGACGTTAGACCAAATAAAAGCGGTATGCTTGCAGCAGCTACAGCGACAGCAGAGCTGCTACGCAATTTGCTCAACCAACTACGCAATTTACTCAACTATGAGTACTCTAATGTCGCGTGACAGCGTGTGGTTGCTGGCTCCACTTCCTCTTATCAACTCCCAAGCAAGCAAAAGGAGAAACAAAAAGAATGGTCCATGGATGATTTACAACTCAGGTTCAATGTATTGCTCTGTGATTCCCTGACCGCTGCACTCATGCCTATTGGTATGCAAAGCAGTACTACCATCAAGTTTGGCCTCACATTCCTCATGCTTCCTCTCCCCGCTTACATTTGGACCGTGTCATTGTTCCATACTGTATTTGCTTTCGTGATGTCTCATGTCGAATGCCTCCCCAATCAGTCTGGATAGGTAGGCTCTCAATCTGTTTCAGAAACAGAACACCATGTAAATATAAGGACATGAAAAATATTGGGTTGAGTTGTTCCATTAACACACCCTGGTTGCGATTGATGAATGCTTTAGATGTGAAGATAAGCAGATGGTCTCGGAATTAGGACATGGAGAAGCAGAGCATTAGTTAAAGGACAGATTCTAACACGATGCAGTTGCTCAAGAAGAACAAAACATCACATGCATAAAACAGAGACTTTAAGACCCAAGCAAGACCAAGTTCTCCCCAATCAGATTAGAGATGGTTGCAGAATACAATGTACAATTTCTCCAGTTTCCTTCTCTCTCCCATTTTGGATGCTATCATCAAGATTATTCCCCTTCCTAATACGCCTTGTTGATGACTTAAATAGTTGCCTTTCCAGTATCCTGATCCAATAAATCTATAGTCTCTTCAAGCTCTTCTTCCTCGCATCCATCATCTTCTTATCCACTTGAGCTTTCACAGCAAGTCCGTCCTTCCTGTGAGCTGCTGATGCTCCAACAACAGGCTCTCCCGAGGGGACAACCCTAACAGCAATCTCATTGGTTGCCTGCAAAATGTAGATAACACATACATGACACTGGAAAAACTAATCAGCAGCTAAGCTATGCTAAGTGAATGCAAATGGAATCTTCAACATATAGTTTTTAAATTTATGCTAACCATTGTCAAAAGGGACCATGAATAGGAGCTGTCAATCAGGTTGTTGTTTGCTTGGGTACAGTTAAATGATTACACAGATTATGACAAGATCTCCAGAATAGTTGCTGCACCCAATTTGCAGAAATGGTTCAGCATCAGTTCATTATTCAGATGGACAGGATAGTATTGGCTATTGTTAATTGAGAAAACGGTGGCAGTCAGAATATCATGATAAAAATGTGCCAACCAGAAGGCAGCAACACAACTATCATAACTGTAAAAAGTATTTAACTTTAAAGTATGAAACACTTACAAAGGCATATCATCTGTCAGTATCTTAACAATAAATCATTGCTGGTGATCAATTGCCTCGTCTAAATGAAACCAAATTGGTGCCATAGTTTATGAAGAAACTTCTATATCTCTATTTACTGGAGTTGGAATGCACTTTTGATGACATCTTTAAAGGTCATAAACCAACCTATTCAAGCTTACAATTACAAAATCTAATAAGGCACAGAGAAGAGATTATAATTCATAAATCTGAATTACAAAATCTAATAAGATACAGAGATTATAAACTTCCAGTTTCCTCACCTCCCAAAGCTGATAACTATGATTAGGTTCTTTAATGTACGTACAACTTTGACTCCTTATATATTCTCTTCAAAAGATAAGAGGGTTAAAACAAATACAACTTAACAGTTCTACCATCTTCGAAAGTTGATAGCCATAAATAAGTTCTTCATTGTAGAACTCTCGACTCAATCCATATTCACTTTACAAGAGAGGAATTAAAGTTGACTAAAGAACACAGAAAACAATGTCATTCATTCATGTACTCTCATGTGCATCACAGATACACATTATGATCACAAAGTACAGTTAAAAGACATAACCAGAAGTCAGGTCAGGTATCAATCACAACATAGTTCAGAAATTTGACTTAGACATGTATAGTACAAAATCTCCATCTCCTTAAGCTAGTCTAGAAAAGCTGGTATGCCTGCCTGCATGATATCTTATCGTTATTGGATAAAAAAGTAATGGAATCTCTTTTTCAAGTGTTAACCAAATAGAAACCTTCTCCAGATATGCAATGTGATTCGTACGTGCTTTCCATAAAATTTGAGCATATATAGGCTTCAAAGTTTTCTTTGCTGAAACCAAAATTGAATACCATGCTGCCTATCGATTGTTCTTCCAAATTGAATCCTGGATAAGTGCAATTACTCCAACATTTAATTTCACTATGTTGCGGACAAAGGATGATACCATGCTGCCCTTTTCTTTTACAACTCAGGCCAAGGGGACGGTTTGGGTTGAAAGTCCATGCAAGCACTTGGAATGCAGAACCATTGGATCTGCAGCCTCCTCCCATATCCATCATTTAAATAGTATATGTGTTCAATTATACTGCCCATTTACTTTCATTTTCAGGCAAAATACAGAACTTTTAGTAGGTTTTAATAGAACAGGCATATGGATGATCTTCCAAATATTTTGATCAATGATGAAATGATGCAAGAGACTTCTCACATCAATGGATCATTAGTAGATACATTAATAACCGTAGTTTAGCTTGGTGGAATGCCCTTGTGATATTTTCATGATATTTTTTTTTTATTATTGACTCAAATTTGTAGGATATTTCTCGTTCAGTTATCAAAGGTTTTAATGATGTAAACTTGATTTATAATTTATTATATATCAAATCTAGCTATGTTTATACCATTGGTGGTAATATTAGTATATGGTAGCTGTTATAGTAAAAAATAATACAATGAGTGTTCAAATTGAATTTGAAAAATCAAATCAAACAGGAATCAAATCTAAATCTGCTTCACTAATGGTTTGGTTTTAAAAGCTATAAACAGTTTTAGTTCGGAAGTATCCTTCTTTGGTTCGATTAACAAGTTTAAATTGAATCGAACTTTTTTTAATTTAAAAGATATTAATCTAGTTGAACTTACTATCCTAAGCCTTTTAGTTGGTTAAATCGATTAATCAACTTGGCCCAAAAGACTTAATTTTACAAATGATGGCCCAATTTCATAAATTACGTCGTGTCATCCAATTGGATCAAGTTTCTAGTTTGGTTCAATTGAATTGTACCGATTCATTTGAAATATATCTTTAAAATTACTTAAAATTATAAATTGATTAATCGAATGGAATTAACCAATTTTGAATCAGTTCAGCTAGGAAGATCCGAATAAGTTTATTCGAACTAAACAGAAAAAAAAAACTGTTCGATATGATTTGATCCTTAACGATTTAGTTTGAACAGTCATAATTGATGCATCAGTGCCACACGCTTGACACGCTAGCTCCATCTTGGCACCTTGATGACACGTAGCTAACTAGTGGGCTCCATGTGGCTAACACATCAAAGCCTTCTAACTCCATATGGACATATTAATCAGAGCCATCAACTCTATATGGCCGACATATCGACTCCACATGGAGGATGTTAGAAAATCTCAGGTGATATCACATGTATAACAGAAGAATAAAAAATAAAAATCCTAAAATTTCTTGTAAAAAAGAATGTTTCATTATTATGGAAAAATTGGTGCACAAAACCCGGCGAAATCGAAAATTGCGTATATAAGAAAGATGCATTACCTAAAAAGATCATATATTCGTGAAAACCTACAGATCTATAAAAGAGGATGAAGGAGATCAATTGTCATCCTCTCTAACAATGATCTATACAATAGGGGCTATAAAGATACTCCTCAAATCGCTGCCCAAATCTTTTCCTCGTGTACACCATACAATCAAAAAGGGGTTGCCCCTCTTGTTGTCCACATACCTCAAATATATATATATATATATATATATATATATATATATATATATATATATATATATATATAAAGTGATAAAATATTAAATAAATATAATATACAAAAAGAGTGCATATTATGTCACACGTGCCATCACTCATATTATTGGCTTGTAGGGTATCTATGACTAGCAATCTCCAATTTGACCTAAAGCTAATCACAGTATGAAACAACGGCTTTGTTAGTGGATCGACGATGTTATCTTCATATGAAACTCTTTCCACTACTTCATCTCCTTGGACTACGATCTCTCTAATTAGGTGGAACTTCCTCAAAACGTGCTTAGACTTTTAATGAGGCCCGAGTTCCTTTGCTTGAGTAATTGTCCCGTTATTGTCGTAATATAACGGAATCGACCCCTCATTGCCGGCACGACTCTTATATTTGTGATGAACTTCTTCGTCTAGACTCCCTCCTTTATTATCTCTATCGTAACAATGTACTCCGCCTTTGTGATCGAGTCAACAATAGTATCTTGCTTGGAGCTCTTCCAGCATATTGCTCCTCTATTCAGGGTGAACACATACCTTGAATTAGCTTGCTGTCATCGACATCAGATTGGAAACTCAAGTCTATGTAGCTCTCGACCCTGAGGCTATTATCTCCATATACTAGTAAAAAATTCTTAGTCCTTCTCAAGTACTTAAAGATACACTTTATTATTTTCTAGTACTCAAAGCCTGGATCAGCTTGATACTTGCTTGTGACACTAGGAGCATATGTTATTTTAAGCCTAGTATATAGTATAGTATACATGATAGACCATATCACTAAGGTATAGGGTATCGTATCTATATCTATCATTTCTTTAGGAGATTTTAGGGACATACTTCTAGAAAGCGATAACCCATATTTCAACGATATGAGACCTACTAGTCATAGGTGCCCTACTATGCCCGATATATGGTCTTTGGGATATTATATGGATGAGGGACTATAGGTACACTAAGGACAGATAGGTCCAATGGATTGGATTCTCCTATATCATCAGGGGACTACGGCGTGGTGGCCTAGTACATCCGTAGTCGATGAGTCAAGTGAATTTGTTAGGACTCTAGTAAGGAGAGTCCTAATTGAGTTTCATTGAAAGGGGCATTCATATAAAACCTACATAGTCGACCCCTATTAAAGAGATAAAGATGCCAGCTAAGGATAAGATTAGTTTGGAGGTTGCTTCTTAGAGAAACATTAGTAGTTGGGTAGAAGTAGGAGTCTTGAGTAGAAGTCCTAATTGAGTAGGAGTTGTTACTAGTCATATGTGCACACACACACACACACATATATATATATAGTGATGTCCTTGGATCAGTATAATCAGAATTGGATCGTGATGAGATCACGATAATGAGACCAATCTACTTTTAAACATAGATCCTAAATAATCCCGATCATAGGTTACTTGAGAGAGACATCGAGATAACCGGACAGATTGGTTTGCTGTATACCCATCCATATGATGGATGCAGCTGATCTCATAGCTCCTCGTGTGGGGACACTAGGGATATAGTATAAGTGCTAATTAGAGAATGAGTTCACTAATTGAACCGCTTATGGAATGCTGAATGGTTGATGATTCCTTATTGTCAGATAACCATTCTGTGGTCCCAGTAGTGTATATGGTCCTTAGACTTGAGACACCAAGGATGTCCTATATGAGTGCTACACTATTTGATATTGGACTTATAGGTTTGGATGTCCTAGATCTAGCACAACCAGTCTTCGGGAGTGCTAGTCAACCTTACGAGGGCTATTGAGTGTCGATAGATGATCATCCACTCTTGGTGTTATGAGAGGAATATCCCATGCTCAAACAAATCTCTAGCTAGGGTTATTTGGATTAAGAGATAAAGAGTTATTTAGGAGAATCCGATTAGAGCGAGACTTGAGTAGAAACCGTATGGGTCTGATAGCACCATGCCCAGTATACGATCTCTAGGATATTAGATGAATGAGAGACTATAGATATATAGTAACTGAGGACAAACAGGTCCAATAGATTGGATTCTCCTATTTCGTCTAGGGACTACGCTGTAGTGGTCTAGTACGTCCGCAGTCGATGAGTTGAGTGAATTATTATGAAGATAATAATTTACTGAGCTAGAAGAAGTTCTGACAAGTATGACTCACGGCCAGCTTGATATTGGGCCTAGAGGATTACACATATATGGTAGACATTGCGATTAGTAGATGTTCGGATATGATATATCCGTTGGAACCCCTATCTTATTAGATATCCAATAAGCCCAGGAATTATTGGATCCTATGGATGACATCCAATAAAAGCCCATGAGTGATTATTAGATAGAGATCCACTAATCTAAGAGGCTTGGGTAGTTGGATGGAGATCCAATACCCAATAGGGGAGGATTCATTAGGGTTAAGTTGATATAGGACCTCTATAAATAGGGGGATTTAATGGTTCATAGGCTAAAGCCTTTGCTTGCCTCTCATATTCTTTTCTCCCTCTCCCCCTCAAAGCAGGCCTAGAGTTTTGAGAAGCATCATCGCAGTCCTGCTGTATGGATCACTGCTAGAGAGGAGGGCGCTTGGCCTCCTTCACCCTCTCCTAGAGATCTACAGAATTCAGGGATGTACGATCTCCCTAAGTAACACAATTTATCTTATATGTAGTTTTAAATTTTACAAATTTTTTTGTACCAATCTTCACATGATGATGAATAAATCTTTGGAAAATTGAGGATTTTATTTTCTGTTCTTCCGTTGTACATGTGATATCGCCCCCAAGATTTCCCAACAGTCTTGAGTAGGAGTCCTATTAGGAGTTGGGGTTTAGAAGCCCTATAAATAGTCATATATTCATCTTCTTTTGATAAATAATAGATGAATCTTTTTTAGTAGACTTGAGCAACAACTTGGAGGAAGGAACCCCTATAGAGTTATAAAGAGGCTGATCCCCTAAAGAGATCAACCCCAAGGTTAGAATCTATAAGGGTTCTAACACTTAGTATCAGAGCAGCATTCTTGGCATCTTATTGCCCTTCCATATCCATCCATTAGCTCTCCATATCCGCCTAAAGCAATTCTCACAATTGCTTAAAAGATTATCATTGAATTCCGTCGTCATCTCCACCACCGCGGATCATCCTTTGATCTCCCCATGAATTATAATAGGTTCTAGTTTACTACCTTACTACTACTACAATTTAGTTATCCTTATTCAAAAATATAAAAAAGTTTTTCCTATATTACTACATCAACTTTTCGTTGCAAATTTTTCATCTCTACGACAAAAGAGGCATTGTGGAATTCCAACCGCATAGTATAGTTTATTTGATCTTGCTACTGCATTTTTTTGTCCAAATCTTTATAAAACTTTTACGACAACTTTGACACTTCCTAACAACAGATTTTTCTTTGGTTTCATCAAAAAAATTTCAATATAAACTACTGATCTTTTATGTCCAAACTGCTACATTTTAGACGTAAAAACCTACTATAGTACCTTTCTGTAATCCTCAATTTTTCCGAATCTTGGACCACCTTATGTCATTAACCCATCAATAGAAAAAAGACAGGGACATCTCTGATCTACAAGCATACTATGGCTTCTCAAGATCCAATTGATGCTAAATTTGAAGTACTGGAATCTTGGATTGAATCACGGCTTGAATTGTGCTTGGAGGACAAATTGCGTGCTTTGTTTGCAAAATTCAGAATTGGACAACTGCCGAGTCCAACCAAATTTCAGTGAGGAGAGAGTTTAGAGAGACCTCTAGAGAATGAGAGACAGCCCTCAAATATGCTTCAGCCACATATGAAGGTGGACTTCTTGTAATGGGAAGGAGACCTGGTCGGGTGGATTTCATGCATCGAACATTACTTTCACTACTACCGAACGTCGAATGATGCTATGGTGGAAATTGTTGTAATCCACCTTGAAGGAGATACTATTTAATGGTATAATTGACTAGAATACAATCATGGGGCTCTAACATGGAATCAATTTAAGAATGCTTTGCTGAATCATTTCGGACCTACGGAGTATGAAAATATCGATGGCCAACTCATAAAGATTCAACAAACCTCTATGATTCAAAAGTAACAAATCAAGTTGGAGAAGCTATCCTACCTTGCTCGTGATTGGACTGATCATCAATTGTTAGGAACATTCATCGAAGGACTCAAGCCAGAAATAAAAGGGGAGGTTAAGGCACGGCAGCCTCGTACCGTGACAGCTACGATTTCTTTTACCCGAATACAAAATGAATGGCTCAACCAAGATGCTTTAAGGATGAGAACCTCTCCTAGGCCCATGGCATATAAACCTCCTTCTACTCCTAGCCATCCTTCACTGCCAAAATAATTGACAAGTGAAGAACTACATGACTGATAAGCAAAGGGTCTTTGTTAGCATTACGACGAGTCGTGGAACCGCGATCATCGCTGCAAAAGGGGCCGCCTCCTACTGATTGAACTATTAGGATCGGAGCGGCACTAAGAGGGGGGGGGGGGTGAATTAGTGCAGCGGATTAAAACTTCGGTTTCAGAAAATCTTTCGTACGATAAGAATGGAACTTGAAAAGCTAAACTTGAAAGCGTATTCTTAAAGTTGTGCAGCAAAGGTAATAAGAAACTAAAGCATGTAAGAAGGTTTGCAGTAATGTAAATAGCAATAATGAAATACAAACCAGAGATTACGTCGATTTTAGAGTGGTTCGGTCAAATGACCTACATCCACTTGCGAGGCCCCTCTTCGATGAGGCTCCCACCTTCCACTAGCAAATCTCTTGAAATGGAAGGGCAAATACCCCTCTTACAACCTTTTACAAGCAGTTCAACCTCTTACAAATTTTCAGCAAGAAGGAATGAGGAGAACTCTAGCAAATTGAAAACAAGAAAGGCAAAGACTCTTCTAAGACTTTTCTCTCAATCACTTGCTGCACAAAAGTTCTTCTCTCAGCTGAGATTTGAGGGGTATTTATAAGCCTCAAGAGGATTCAAATTTTGGGCTTCAAAATTTGAATTCTCTTTGGGTTCCTGAATGCTGGAGGTGCCACCGCCCAACACTCAGGTGCTGGACGGTGCAATCGCCCAGCTAAGGAGGTGTCACCGCCCAACTCTCGGGTGCTGGGCGGTGCCACCGCCTGGGCCAAATCAGCTCACTGGTTGGGCTCCAAATTTGGCCCAAACTAGTCCGAACTCGGGCCCAATTGGCCCCTACTTGGGTTATAGGATTAACACCTAATCCTAACCCTAATTAACGTGCTAACTACGAATTTAAAGACATTTTCTAAGCTATTACAAAGTCCGTAAGTCAAGACTTCTTCCGGCGAGCTTCCGGCGAACTTCCGACGGTCTTCCGATAAACTCTCGAAAATCATTCTGCGGACTCCCGGCAAGCTCCTAGACTTCACGATTTGATCTTGGCGAGTTCCAACGAGCTTCTTCGGCAAGCTCCGATCTTTCTCGGTGAGCTCCACGAACTTCCAACGAACCTTCCGGCGAGCTTCCGAAAAACCCTTCGGCAAGCTCCCTACTCATTCTCGGCTAGTTCCGACAGCATTCCCGACGAACCTTCGGACTTCCGTCGAACTCTCGAACTCGCAACAAATCCTTCGCGCTTGACTCCAGCACTTTGTTTCGCTTTATGTCTTCATCGTTATCGTAGTTAATCCTGCACACACAAACCAAAACTCAACTCCGATCTAGACAATTATTACAACGCGAATTGACATTCTGTTGCCCGGCACGTCATTGGTTGGCGCTTCGTCCGATTCTTCGGTGCATCGTCCTCTCTTGCAGCTTGTTGCCCAATTGGCGGTTGACCTCCGCAACCCCAATATCCTTGGCACAATTCCACTCTCCTTGGCCCGACGCCCGACGTCCGAAGCCTTCTGCCGTCCAATACCCTGACGTGATCTCCTCCGGCACAACGTCAATTCCTCCTGCGTTAACTGTCTAATCCTGATCGAGTAGACCTGCATCACTCAAAATGCAGTTAAACATAAACATAATTATCAATTAGTTTTATCATCAAAATATGAGATTCAACAATCTCCCCCTTTTTGATGATGACAACTAATTGATGACTAACGGAGTTAACTTTAACTCCCCAGAGTTTAACCAAACTCCCCCTATCAATATGCCATTGATAGAACACTTGGATTATCCCAAATCCAAGTAACATTCATCACTAGTTCTGATAACCATTTAAACCATCATGCAAATATTTAAAATATTCAATTTAATGCATGAAGTCATCAATATACTTCTCCCCCTTTGTCATCAACAAAAAGGAGAAGTTCCTACTCTTATGTGTTTAGAGAAAAAAAGTTTCATACATTGCATGAAAAACATAGTATCAAATTTTATCATCATGCAATCTAGCAATTAAAGATGTGTAAGTTTAGCATGTTTGCATTTCTTGATATAACAACTAATCGCTTCTCTTTAGACTACATGCTAGCAAGTTTCAAGCTAGCAAATTTTTGCTTCCTTTGCAATGTTTGAGCTAGCAAAGTTTTTGAAAAAGTGAGCAAGTTTTGCAACATACAAGCTAGTAAAAATTTTGAAAGCAAATGCAAAATAGCTTTCTTATGTAGGCCCATGACTCTTGCTTCCTATTACAATGTGCAAGTTGCAAGTTTTTGAAATATCCAAGTTCAACATTGGATACCAACATTGCATAATTAACATAATCTCCTAGATTTATCATTATGCAATTTTGCTATCATCATAGATATGCAAGGTAGTATGATAGTAATTTCTACAACATACAAGCTAGCAAATTTTACAATATTTTTAGAGCATGCAAGCTAGTAAAATGTTTGAAAAAGTGATCAAGTTTTGCAACATACAAGCTAGCAAAAATGTCAAACTAGCAAGAGATAATGTTTTACATGAGGCAAGCAAACAATTTGGCAAATGTTACATTTGCATCTTCTGTTTTGAGAAGTGCAATTTTTGCTTTCATCTTGAATTGTGCAAGCTAGTTAGTTTGCCTCTTTTCATGATGTTCACGCTAGAAATTCTTGCTCCCCTTTGTCATTGTCAAAAAGAAGGGAAGACCCTTATATCAATTTTCATATTATGACAAAGGTAAGTATCATTCTTATTTGTGCATCATTATATATTCAAATTAAAACATACACAATTTCAATAACCTTATTTTTCATGCACGATATCGAAAAATAAATCAATCATCATTAATAAGCATATCATACATGATACTCAAACATTAAAATTTTTAAGCATTTATCAACATGTTGATCATGATACCAAACATTCATCATTTAAAACATTCATGATACACATCATATGCAATACATCACATAAAAAGCATAAGTGTTGCATGCATCATTTTAGCAACAATTCGTAGCATTTCATCATATGACAAGATATCAGCAAGTAAAATTACAATGCTAGTTCTTGATATCTTAATATGATGCAAACATGGCATATGGCAATCATAGCATTTCGATTATCAATTTTCCATATATTTCGATGCAAGCTTCTTTTGATATCTCAACATAATTCAAATTTAAATATGGCACTTATTAATTCATATATTTATCATTTGACACTCATAGTATCAATTCATATATTTCTCCCCCTTTGTCATTACCGAAAAGAAGGGAGAAATCGATGGCCAAAAGATTTTAATCATTATATAAGCCAACTTACAAAATCATGTCATGATATCAAGAAAATTCAAGAAGGACATGATTCATTCAATAAATCCTTTTAATAGAGCAAAAGGATTATACAACCAAGGATCATGATTAAAATATATCAATATCATAGATCAAGTCATGATTCGTGATTCATCATAAAGCAAATTAATTTTCAATCATCTCATAAGGCTTTTAAGGAATTTTTGAAACATAGGAGAATAATTAATTTAAGCATGCAATGTTTCAATTAAATTCAAGTCATGAATACCAATACTTTTATATTATGAGTATCAATTCATGAATACCAAAAGATATTATTTGTGATTCCAATTTTACAAGATCAAGATTATGATTTAAATAAAACTTATTCAAATCAAATCGGTAACTTGAAACTCATAATCAAGTCATCAAAATCAATTTCGAGATTCACAAAATATCATGAAATCATTAATCTTGATCCGATGGGAAAAGCATTTTTGAAGTGATTCTTTTTCATCTAAGTATGCCTTAGTCATTATATGCCAAATCAAGATAAGCATGAAAGTTCAAGACATAAAGGCAAAATCTTATAAAACAGTTAATCAAGCAAGATTTTAAATATCTATTTTCAAGCTAGAGTAAGTCAAGGATTCAATTATCTTATGTCATGAATTCCAATAGGCATCTCAAATTATCAACATCACATTAAAAAGATATTTCAAAAAGACATATCGATAAGTGATTCATTTGCATCATTTTATTTTTGGAAGATTCTCCTCTTTCGTAAATAAATCTAGGAGAACAAAATAAATTAAGGGAGATATAATATGATTGAAGCTTTGAACATGATTCATATTTAAAATGTGTCTCATGTCATAAGTATGAATCAAGCATTTGTGAAATCCGAAATCATCCTCAAAATCACATTCAATAAATTCATACATGATAAGCATAGATTTATTGAAAAATTGATAAGATAGAGGATCGTATTTCGTTTTTATAAATTTCTATTCATGTGATTTGCTTCTTATAAGCATTCCTTTACCTTTAATAAAACAAGTGTCAATATTTAAGACGGAAAGGTAAATTTCATAGAACAAATCATCAAGTATGATTCCATGATAACATCCTTTTAATATCTTGATATTCATCATCAAGTATGATTTCAAAAAAATATGTTTAAGAGAAATCATTAAGACCAAATACATGATACACTCATTTATTTTTAAAATATTCATCATGTTTATTTTCATGAGATTCACAAGATTGGTAAACTAAATTCATTAATCTCAATAGGATATAAAATTTATTTCCATTTCATATAATTGATTTCATGTGAGGGTGTTCAAATCTTTTTGTGAAAACATGTATCATCATTTAAAATCAAAACAAAAGTTTCATCATAAAACCGTCAAGACCAAACACATAAAAAATAAAACATCATGATATCACATCTATCATCAAAAGACTATCAAGAAATTCATACATAGATGTACATACACTTTGTCATCTTAATATGTCATGAGAATGTCATCTTAATTCATCATAAAAATGATTAAACCAAAAACATGTTAATCCAAAATGAGAGTATCAAATCAATATTCACTTCAAAAACCCATGCATGACATAAAATCATCAAAATACACATGCATGAATTAATCCTAAGCATTATATATAACTATCATCCATAATGTTGCATACATCATTCAACATTTCAAAACATAACATGTATGAAACCTTAACAATATACTTTTCATGATCAAATTTTTAATTTTTTCAAAGATGCTAAAAAGAAAAACATGATATAATTTTTGAAAAATAATTTTTTTTTTTTAATTTCCTATTCCCACTATCTAAATTAAGAACTCATTAAAAACTTTAAGTAATTTCAAAATAATTCAAGAGAGTTGAGTTACTTACCTTGTATTTGAAGCTCGTCAAAGCCGTCGTCGTTTCACCTTTGGAAGTTCTTGATTCATCCTTGGTTGCCTTCCTCTTCTTTGGCCTCTTCCTCCGTTCAAGTTCATTGTTTATTTTAGATTTTTGTTTAATGAACTTATTAAGAGTTAGTGTTCGAAGTTCAAGTTCATCATTGTCCTCATCACTTGAGTCATCGCTCAAGTGGTATTTATTTGTCCGGAGTTCCAAATCCTTCCTGTTCTTTGGAAGGTGGTCCAAGTGTTCATTGTGTTCATCATGTGCATTGCGCACCATTTCATATGTCATCAATGAGCCGATAAGTTCTTCAAGTGGAAAAATATTTAAATCTTTTATTTCTTGTATTGTCGTTACTTTTGATTCCCAAGCTTTAGAAAGTGATCGTAAAACTTTACTAACAAGTTCAAAATTCGAGAAACATTTGCCAAGAGCTTGTAAACCATTGACGACATCCGTGAAACGGGTGTACATGTCAACAATGGTTTCGCTCGGCTTTATTTGAAAAAGCTCAAAATCATGCATTAAAATGTTGATTTTCGATTCTTTAACTCTAGAAGTGCCTTCGTGTGTGATTTCAAGAGTGTGCCATATGTCGAAAGCCGTTTCGCATAAAGAAACCCGATTGAACTCATTTTTGTCCAAAGCGCAAAATAAGGCATTCATAGCCTTTGCGTTTAAAGAAAACATCTTCTTCTCCAAATCATTCCATTGGTTCATTGGAAGAGAAGACATTTCAAATCCATTTTCGACTATGTGCCATAAATTCAAATCCAAAGAAAGTAAGAAAACTCTCATTCGAGTTTTCCAATAAGTGTAATCCGTCCCATTGAAAAAGGGAGGACAAATGAGAGAGTCACCCTCTTGAAAGCCGTAAAGAGCCATTTCTATTTGGGTGTTAAACCAAGGTAGAAAAACTTGGCTCTGATACCAATTGTTAGGATCGGAGCGACACTAAGAGGGGGGGGGGGTGAATTAGTGCAGCGGATTAAAACTTCGGTTTCAGAAAATCTTTCGTACGATAAGAATGGAACTTGAAAAGCTAAACTTGAAAGCGTATTCTTAAAGTTGTGCAGCAAAGGTAATAAGGAACTAAAGCATGTAAGAAGGTTTGCAGTAATGTAAATAGCAATAATGAAATGCAAACCAGAGATTACGTCGATTTTAGAGTGGTTCGGTCAAATGACCTACATCCACTTGCGAGGCCCCTCTTCGATGAGGCTCCCACCTTCCACTAGCAAATCTCTTGAAATGGAAGGGCAAATACCCCTCTTACAACCTTTTACAAGCAGTTCAACCTCTTACAAATTTTCAGCAAGAAGGAATGAGGAGAACTCTAGCAAATTGAAAACAAGAAAGGCAAAGACTCTTCTAAGACTTTTCTCTCAATCACTTGCTGCACAAAAGTTCTTCTCTCAGCTGAGATTTGAGGGGTATTTATAAGCCTCAAGAGGATTCAAATTTTGGGCTCCAAAATTTGAATTCTCTTTGGGTTCCCGAATATTGGAGGTGCCACCGCCCAGCGCTCGGGTGCTGGACGGTGCAACCGCCCAGCCAAGGAGGTGTCACCGCCCAGCTCTCGGGTGCTGGGCGGTGCCACCACCTAGGCCAAATCAGCTCACTGGTTGGGCTCCAAATTTGGCCCAAACTAGTCCGAACTCGGGCCCAATTGGCCCCTACTTGGGTTATAGGATTAACACCTAATCCTAACCCTAATTAACGTGCTAACTATGAATTTAAAGACATTTTCTAAGCTATTACAAAGTCCGTAAGTCAAGACTTCTTCCGGCGAGCTTCCGGCGAACTTCCGACGGTCTTCCGATAAACTCTCGAAAATCATTCTGCGGACTCCCGGCAAGCTCCTAGACTTCATGATTTGATCTTGGCGAGTTCCAACGAGCTTCTTCGGCAAGCTCCGATCTTTCTCGGTGAGCTCCGCGAACTTCCAACGAACCTTCCGGCGAGCTTCCGAAAAACCCTTCGGCAAGCTCCCTACTCATTCTCGGCTAGTTCCGACAGCATTCCCGACGAACCTTCGGACTTCCGTCGAACTCTCGAACTCGCAACAAATCCTTCGCGCTTGACTCCAGCACTTTGTTTCGCTTTATGTCTTCATCGTTATCGTAGTTAATCCTGTACACACAAACCAAAACTCAACTCCGATCTAGACAATTATTACAACGCGAATTGACATTCTGTTGCCCGGCACGTCATTGGTTGGCGCTTCGTCCGATTCTTCGGTGCATCGTCCTCTCTTGCAGCTTGTTGCCCAATCGGCGGTTGACCTCCGCAACCCCAATATCCTTGGCACAATTCCACTCTCCTTGGCCCGACGCCCGACGTCCGAAGCCTTCTGCCGTCCAATACCCTGACGTGATCTCCTCCGGCACAACGTCAATGTTGGGAAATCAAGGGGGGCGACATCATATGCGCAGCGGAAGAACAAGAAAACAAAATTCGCCGATTCCCAAAAAGATGTTCGTCGTCGTGCGAAGATTGGTGCGCAAAATCCGCAAAACACAAAACTGCGTATAGAGATTGTGTTACCTAGGGAGATCGTATATCCCTGTTTCCTTGCAGATCCTCAGGAGAGGGTGAAGGAGGTCAAGCGTCCTCCTCTCTAGCGGTGATCCACACAGCAGGGTTGCGACGACGCTCCTCAAAACTCCAGGCCTATTCTGAGGTGGAGAGAGAGAGGAGAATAGGAAGGGTAAGCAAAGACTCTAGCCTATGAGGCTGTGAATCCCTCCTATTTATAGAGATCCCGTGTCAAAACCCTAATGGGTCCTTTCCCTAGTGGGTATTGGATCTGCATCCAATAAGACAAGGGCTCCGTCGGATATCTCATATCCGAACCTCTACTCATCGCAATGCCTACCATATGTTTGTGACCCTCTAGGCCCAATATCGAGCTGGCCGTGAGTCATACCTGTCAGAACTCCTTCTAACTAAGTGAATTATTATCTCTGTAATAATTCACTCGACTCATCGACTACGGAAGTACTAGGCCACTACGCCGTAGTCCCCAGACGATACAGGGGAATCCAATCCATTGGACCTGTCTGTCCTCAGTTACCATGTACCTATAGTCCCTCATCCATCTAATATCCCAGAGACCGTATATCGAGCATGGTGCTGTCAGACCCATACGGTTTCTACTTGAGTCTCGCTCTAATCGGATTCTCCCGGAGAACTCTTTCTCTCTCAACCCGAATGACCCTGGCCAGGGATTTGTCTGAGCAAGAACACATGGGATATTCCTCTCATGATACCGAGAGTGGATGATCCTCTATCGACACTCAATAGCCCTCGTAAGGTCGACTACCACTCCCAATGACCAGCTGTACTAGATCTGGGAACAGCCAAACCTATAAGTCTGGTATCAAAGAGTGGAGCACTCATACAGGACATCCTTGGTGTCTCAAGTCTAAGAACCAGATACACCACTAGGACTACGGAATCGTTGTCTGACAATAAGGCATCATCAACCATCCAGCATTCCGTAAGCAGATCAATCAGTGAACTCATTCTCCAATGAGCACCTGTACTGTATCCCTAGTGTCCCTACACGAGCAGCTATGAGACCAGCTGCATCCATCATATGGACGGGTATACAGCACACCAGTCTATCCGGTTATCACGATGTCCCTCTCGAGTAACCTATGACCGGGATTATTTAGGATATGTGTTTAAAGGTGAATCGATCTCATTATCGTGATCTCATCACGATCCGATTCCCATTGCACAAATCCAAGGACATCACAATACATATGCATTTATGCAATAGTTATAAAGTGATATACGCCAAAAATATAATAAGCAAAAAGATTCTGTATCAAGTCACACGTGCCATCACTCACGTGATTGGCTTGCTGGGCACTTATGACTAGCAATCTCCCACTTGACCTAAAGCCAATCACCTATGTGTCTGATCCCCATCAGACCCCTATGACGCTCAAAGACAATCTGAGACAATGGCTTTGTTAGTGGATCTGCAATGTTATCTTCGGATGGAACTCTTTCCACTGCTACATCTCCTCGGGTCACGATCTCTCTGATAAGGTGGAACCTCCTCAGAACATGCTTAGATTTCTGATGAGACCTAGGTTCCTTCGCTTGAGCAATTGCCCCGTTGTTGTCGCAATATAGGGAAATCGGCTCCTCACTATCCGGCACGACTCCCAAATCTGTGATGAACTTCTTCAACCAGACTCCCTCCTTTGCTGCATCTGATGCAGCAATGTACTCCGCCTCTATGGTCGAGTCAGCAGTGGTATCTTGCTTGGAACTCTTCCAGCACACTGCTCCTCCATTCAAGGTGTACACATACCCTGAATTCGACTTGCTATCATCGACATCAGACTGAAAACTTGAGTCAGTGTAGCCTTCAACCTTAAGGCTATTACCTCCATATACTAGTAAAAGATCCTTAGTCCTTCTCAAGTACTTAAGGATACACTTTACTGCTTTCCAGTGCTCCAAGCCTGGATCCGCCTGATACCTGCTCGTGACACTCAGAGCATGCGCTATATCAGGCCTAGTACATAGCATGGCATACATGATAGACCCTATTGCTGAAGCATAAGGTATCATATCCATGTTCGCCCTTTCTTCTGGAGTCTTTGGGGACATACTCGTAGAAAGCGATATCCCATGTCTCATCGGTATGAGACCTCTTTTGGAATTTTCCATGCCAAACCTTTTGACAATAGTTTCTATGTACCTAGACTGGGACAAGCCAAGCATCCTTTTGGATCTATCTCTATAGATTCTAATCCCCAAGATATAAGATGCTTCTCCTAAGTCCTTCATGGAGAAGTGTCTAGATAACCAAGCCTTTATTGTGGATAGCATTCCTATGTCATTCCCAATGATGAGGATGTCATCCACATATAACACCAAAAAGCTAATAGCGCTCCCACTTACCTTTCTGTATACACAAGGCTCATCTTCGTTCTTAACGAAGTCATAAGATCTGATTGCCTCATCAAATCTTATGTTCCAACTTCGGGAAGCTTGCTTTAGTCCATAAATGGATCTAAGCAACCTACACACCTTATCTGGGCAGTTCTTGGACACGAATCCCTCAGGTTGCATCATATACACCTCCTCCTCCAGGTTCCCGTTGAGGAATGCGGTTTTCACATCCATCTGCCAGATCTCATAATCATAGTGTGCTGCAATAGCCAATAGAATTCTGATGGATTTTAGCATTGCTACGGGTGAGAAAGTTTCGTCGTAGTCAACACCTTGCCTTTGACGATACCCCTTAGCCACTAGCCTTGCTTTATAGGTCTCTACCTTTCCATCTACTCCGATCTTTTTCTTAAAGATCCACTTGCAACCGATGGGTACAATACCTTCGGGCGCATCAACTAGGTTCCAAACCTTATTGGAGTACATAGAATCCATCTCAGAATTCATAGCTTCTTGCCACTTCCCGGAGTCTATACTCATAATAGCCTCCTCGTAGGTCTGAGGATCAATATCCTCAGCATCCTCTCCTCTAATATGTCCCACATATCTCTCAGGAGGATGAGATACTCTATCAGACCTGCGTAAAGTTGAAACTTGTGTATTAGATACCTGAACAGACTTGGGCTGTAGAGTGGTGCTTGAGCTTGGTTCTCCAACCTCGCTCAATTCTATCATTCTCCCACTGTCTCCGTCAAGAATGTGTTCCTTCTCAAGGAACACTGCTCTCTTAGCTACAAAGACCTTTTGGTCCTCGAGATGATAGAAGTAATACCCATAAGTTTCCTTGGGGTATCCCACAAATTTACATCGCCCTGTCCTTGATTCTAACTTATCGGGGTTGTGTCTTTTAACATGGGCAGAGCAGCCCCAAATCTTAACTACTTTAAGATCAGGCTTCTTCCCTTTCCATATCTCATATGGTGTAGACACCACCGACTTAGTTGGAACTCTGTTCAGAAGGTAAGCTGCGGTTTCTAGGGCATATCCCCAGAATGAGATGGGTAGGTCAGCGAAACTCATCATGGACCGTACCATATCTAATAATGTACGATTTCTCCTTTCAGAGACACCATTGAGCTGAGGTGTATAAGGAGGTGTCCATTGGGATAATATCCCATGGTCCTTGAGGAAGTGAGTAAACTCTGTACTTAAGTACTCACCTCCTCGATCTGATCGAAGAGTTTTGATACTCTTTCCAGTCTGGTTCTCCACCTCATTCTTATACTCTCTGAATTTCTCAAAGGCCTCGGACTTGTACTTCATTAAGTACACATATCCATACCTTGAGAAATCATCAGTAAATGTAATGAAGTAGGAGTAACCTCCAATGGCATGAGTTGACATGGGTCCACATACATCACTATGTATGAGTTCCAACAACTCAGTGGCTCTCTCTCCAGTTCCACTAAATGGAGAGTTGGTCAGTTTTCCACGAATGCAAGGCTCACAAGTTGCATATGACACATAGTCGAATGGATCTAGATATCCATCATTTAGCAACTTTTGAATCCTTCTTTCATGGATGTGACATAGCCTACAATGCCACAGGTATGCACTGTTCAACTCATCTCGTTTCCTTTTGGACATATTTATATTCATGATATGTGGAGTGGTGTCTAACATAAATAAACCATTATGCAATGTTCCTTTCGTGATGATCTTATCATCTAATAATATCGAACAACCATTGTTCTCAAAAACAAATTTATATCCACTAACCGTTAAACATGAAATGGAGATAATGTTTTTGATAATAGAAGGAACAAAATAACATGCATCTAATGCAATAAAAGCTCCACTAGGCAGATGTAGGGCGACCTCGCCAACAGCTAAAACAGCAACTTTTGCTCCATTACCCATCTTGAGGTCCATCTCGCCTCTCTCTAGTCTCCTAGGCCTTGCCAGAACCTGCAACGAATTACATATATGATAAGCACTACCGGTATCTAATACCCATGTGTTATCATAAGAGTCTGACAAATGGAGACCGATCATGAATGTACCTGAAGCTTCATCAAGCTTTTGTTTCGCCCTTTCTGCAAGGTACTCTTTGCAGTTTCTCTTCCAGTGCCCATCTTTACCACAGTGGAAGCACTGGCCTTTGTCCTTTGTTGGGTCTTTCTTAGCAACCTTTGCTTTACCTTGTTTGCCCTTGCCCTTTCCCTTCTTAAGGGACCTTTCTGCTTTCCTTTTCTTTCTGGTCTCACCAGTGTAGAGAACTGGCTTCTCTTTCTTAATAGTACTCTCTGCCTCCCTCAACATATTGAGGAGCTCTGGGAGAGTCACCTCAAGCTTGTTCATATTAAAGTTCATTATGAACTGTGAAAAGGAATCTGGTAGGGACTGAAGCACAATGTCCACACACAAGTTATCCTCTAGGACCATTCCTAGACCTGTGAGTTTCTCTATCCACTCAATCATCTTTAGGACATGGTTTTGAACCGGTGTCCCCTCAGTCATCCTAGCGCGGAAAAGGCTCTTGGATATCTCATATCGTTGAGTCCTTCCCTGTTCCTCAAACAATTTACGGACATGTAGGAGAATGGATCTGGCATCCATCTTTTCATGTTGTCTCTGTAACTCTGGAGTCATAGAGCCCAACATATAGCACTGAGCAAGAGTGGAGTCATCAATGTACTTCACGTAGCGAGCGATCTCATCCTCGCTTGCCCCTTCTTCGGGCGTAGGCATCACTGTATCAAGGACGTACACGATTTTCTCCGCTGTGAGAACAATTCTCAAGTTACGGAGCCAGTCCGTATAATTTGGACCAGTGAGGCGGTTGACATCAAGTATGCCACGTAAGGGATTTGAAAGCGACATTTTCTGAAAATAAAGATGTAGCAAAAATGAATAACATGCAGATTTTGCAAGAAATAAACAATCAAGATATGGACTTCTATCTTAATATGCTCCCACTATTTTACTAACGAGTCACGCGACACCCTCAGCACGTGAAACGGAAGTCTCCGGCAGACTTCTAGTGGGGATCAGGATCCAATCAGCGTCTTAGTGTAACCTCGAGGGACTCGACCAATCACACTAAGCCTAAAAGGTAGACAACTCTTGCCGATCACAACTCCTTGTGATTCCCGTCCTGTTCGGCCTCCGAATCACCATGGCCTCGAGGGACTCGACCAACCATGATGCTCGGTTAAGTCAACACCTTCGTTACAAGATGAGTCTGATTTGATGATATACCCTCGAGGGACTCGACCAAGCATATCATGCCCTCAGGTCACCGGTGACATCTCTATGTCGTAAGCAAGATAGCGAATCGCGATATAGGTGAGTCTCGAGGGACTCGACCAACTCAACCTACACCGGGATTCGGTTCCTACTCATAACGATGGAAGGCCACGTGGGTCAATCTAATTGCCTCACGTTTACCGACTTAATATTATCGAGAGATGTTTCTATGATTTGGTCTCCTATTATGACATGTTACACATGTACATATTTAATATATATCTACATCGCATGCAAATATATATACATATCTAGTATGTGTATAAGCAATCACACCAGATGATCATGGACCACAACCTAATATGATTAGGCCCGAGCCAGTAGGCCTAATCACTCACATCAAGATCTATGTGTGCAACGGTGCATCTCCATGCCTTGTGATCGTCCATCTCGTCCTCGTTGGTTCCGTCGACATCTTGATGCATCTTCATGCATCACGATCGTCCGTCTCGTGGGTCCCGCTATGGCTTCCACGCTCCCGCTGCGCCTCCTCATGTGATTACAACTTAATCATAGGCACGCAGGCCCGACAATAAACGAGAAATATAATGGAGGTTCGCAGACCTCAATAATAATAATCACAAGTACACACATCACACAGTCCATGATCATCCGTCCACACATCATACATCACATGTATAAATAATCGTCATTATGTAGGACTACTAGATAATAAAAATAATAATCAACTAAACCTTTTAATTAATTAATATTTTCTGAAATCAGGGATATATAGGGAATTTCTCAATTCCTAAGGGTATTTTCGTAATTTGGACAAAAGACAGAAACTGGAATTTCTCAAATTTCGAGGGGCAAAACTGTCTTTTTCCCATAAAACCCTAATTCCCTCTTACTGCTGCTGCTGCCGCCGCCGCCACCCTGCTGGCGGCGGCCTGTGCAGCGGGGCGAGGGCGCTGCCCTCGCCTGCAGGCGGCACGCCCGCTGGCGGCGATGCCGCTGCGGGTGGGCGCCCCCTTCGGGCGCCGCTGCCTCCGCAGGTGGTGCTGTACCACCGGGCGGCCGCCCCTGTGGGGGGGTTTCGCCCGCGGGAGCAGCGGCGGCAGGCGTCGCGCGTCGCTGCCCTGCGGCGGCAGGCGCCGCTTCCTTTCGACGGCAGGCGCCGCTGCCCTGCGGCGCCTCTGCCCGTGGGTTGCCAGCCCCGCCGGCAGCAAGCCTGCTGCAAACAGGCCGCCGGCCGGCTGCTGCAGACGCAGCCCCTGCGCTGCCCGCCTTCGGCTGCGCTTCACGCACGCAGATCGAGGGCAGCAACTGTTGCTGCCCTTTCTCGCTTTTGCGTCAACGATTTTGACGTCAATATTCTTCCTAAACACAACACACGCAGTTCAAAAACCAATCATTCGCACGAACAACCTGGCTCTGATACCACTGTTGGGAAATCAAGGGGGGCGACATCATATGCGCAGCGGAAGAACAAGAAAACAAAATTCCCCGATTCCCAAAAAGATGTTCGTCGTCGTGCGAAGATTGGTGCGCAAAATCCGCAAAACACAAAACTGCGTATAGAGATTGTGTTACCTAGGGAGATCGTATATCCCTGTTTCCTTGCAGATCCTCAGGAGAGGGTGAAGGAGGTCAAGCGTCCTCCTCTCTAGCGGTGATCCACACAGCAAGGTTGCGACGACGCTCCTCAAAACTCCAGGCCTATTCTGAGGTGGAGAGGGAGAGGAGAATAGGAAGGGCAAGCAAAGACTCTAGCCTATGAGGCTGTGAATCCCTCCTATTTATAGAGATCCCGTGTCAAAACCCTAATGGGTCCTTTCCCTAGTGGGTATTGGATCTGCATCCAATAAGACAAGGGCTCCGTCGGATATCTCATATCCGAACCTCTACTCATCGCAATGCCTACCATATGTGTGTGACCCTCTAGGCCCAATATCGAGCTAGCCGTGAGTCATACCTGTCAGAACTCCTTCTAACTAAGTGAATTATTATCTCTGTAATAATTCACTCGACTCATCGACTACGGAAGTACTAGGCCACTACGCCGTAGTCCCCAAACGATACAGGGGAATCCAATCCATTGGACCTGTCTGTCCTCAGTTACCATGTACCTATGATTTTTTCTTGGTATTTTATTTAAGAGGAGATTTATTATATGAATCATGTCTTTTGGTATTCACATGATCTTATCCTTCATGATATTATTATTTTTTAATTCCTTGAATTCATGAAGTATATCTCATCACCAAATTTTTCTTGATATCTTCTATGTGATAACTTGAATATTTACACCTTTGTGCTATTTCCCTTTTTTTGCTTATGACTAAGGGGGCGAAAATAAATGATGAATGTTTGATACCAATATACATGAAGTGATAAATGCTTAAAAATTTTAATATCTTAGCATCATGAATGTTATGCCCAAAATGATGTATCATGAATGCTTGAGTATCATGTATGATATGCTTATAGCGATGATTAATTTATTTTTTGTATCATGCATGAAGTAAGAATGAAATAAAATGTTTTAAAATTGTGCATGTTTTAATTTGAAACTATAATGATGCATAACCAAATTGAAAAAAGATTGATACTTTAACTTTGTCATCATTTGAAAATTAATGTAAAGGGAAAAGAATTACAACATTGTATTCTTCCCTTCTTTTTGGCAATGACAAAGGGGGAGAAAAATTGCTAGCTCAAGATGTAAAATTTGGAAACTTGCATATTGCAAAAGAAGCAAACTTGCTAGCTTGCTCATCTCAAAAGAGAAGAAAGAAGTACTATCTTGCAAATCTCAAGAGAAGCAATGTTTGCTAAGTTACACATTTCAACAAGATGGAAAAATAGTCTATCTTGCACATCTCAAAAGATGTAAAATTTTGCTTACTTTCATGTGTAAAATTTGATAGCTTGTATACTATAAAATGATATAAATTTGCTAGCTTGCATGTTCTAATATGATGTAGAATGATAAGACCTAAAGTCTTATCGTAAAAGAAATGAAAGAAATGATAACGCTTTGATGTCTGATACCAAATGATAAGGCCTTAAGGTCTTATCGTAGAAGAAATGGGAGAAAAGGGAATGATAATGATACCAAATGATAAGACCCTAAGGTCTTATTGTAGAAGAAAGGGGAGAAAAGGGAATGATAATGATCGCTTCGAGGGGATCAGCCTCCTTGATCGCTTCGAGGGGATCGACCTCCTTGATCACTCGAGGGGATCGGCCTCCTAGGGTTTATCCATAGAGTGGAATAACATTTCATTGATTAATTGATTGATTTCAAAAGAAAGGGTTACATCACTTTTTATAGAGTTTCACCTAGAGTCCACTAGGACTTGGACTCTTAATAATAAATAAATATTAAATAAACCTCTACTTGACTCTAATTGAACTAAATAGACTCAATAAAAAATTAAACAAAATAGACTCAATAAACATTATTCAAAAGCTCAAAAAAAGGGTCCTAACAGTTCCTCCCTCTTGAAATCAGCCTTGTCCTCAAGGCTGAGCAACATCAATCTCGGGGAGCTTCTCTTTCAGCACTTTAGTCATAAATTATCTACAACGTATCACAACCCATTGATCAAGTAAGTATGGTCTCCACTTTTTGATAGTGTAAGCAACCAGTCAGTCTTTTAATGTAGTAACCATTGCAAGAAACTTCTGGCCCTGTATAATCAATTTTATCTTTGAACCTTTGCTATCACAAGTGAAAATCCATCTATCAATGATCTTTACTTCAAATCTGTCATAGTCTTCAATGTGGTGGGTTAATCGGTCAACAATCTCACTATCCATAAAATTATTAGTACTACCAGTATCAATTAAAACTATAATAAGCTGATGTTCTAGAGTTCCGCCAACTTCCATAGTTTGCGGGTTAGAGTAGCCGGTTAATGCATGCATTGTATGTATGGTAGGTCCAATATCTTCATTAGAATTTATATATTCATGATCGGAGTCCACATTCTTAGCTTTCGGTTCCTCTCCAATTGGTTCAATTACCAGAAGTTGCCCTTGTTTGCATCGGTGTTCCTTACTCCACTTTTCATCGCAATACCAGCACAAACCCTTTACTGATCTTTCTTTAAGTTCTTCTTGGGTTAGTCAGTAAGTGATAGGATTTCAATTAGGAGTAGATGGGGTGTGCTGCTTGCTAATCACCTATTTATTAACACCTCTATTTCGATAATATTCCATGCTGATTTTTTCCTCATGCAAGCGTACAAATGAAATTGCAACTATCATGGTGCGGGGTTGACGAGCCTTAACTTCACATTGAATCTCCGAATTAAGCCCTTCAATAAATGTATCTAGAAGCTGTCGTTCTGACCAATCTTTAGCTTGATTTGACAATCTTTCAAACCTACTCTGATATTCTAACACTGTAGAAGTTTGACAAATTTTAGCGAGCTGGCCATCAACATTCTCATATTCGGATGGGCCAAATCGAACAAGAAGCCCTCTTTTGAACTTCTCCCATGAAGGAATTCCATAGACAGTTTCATACCAATCGTACCATTGGAGTGTATCTCTCGAGCTGGATTGAAGCCACTTCTACCTTAGATTATTCTGGGGTTCTATGAAAGAGAAAAAAATTTTCTACCTTAGAGATCCAACTAGTCGGATCCTCATATTCCCATTGTGGAAATTCTACCCTAAAGCGTGGGTAGTGTGTGTCACCATCTTGGGGCCCTTTTCCTATACCTCCCAATCTGTTCAACATAGAACTTGAGCTCCCATCTTATTAAAATTTGCTGAGACTCTCCAGTAGGCTCTTTTTGAAATTATTAAGTGTTTTTTGCAGTCGGTTCTCAATTCTGATTTCCAATGCTTCCATTTGTGCTTTCACTGAGTTATCGGTGGCCATTGCATAAGACTACAAATCTCTACTCTCAACTCTTGTTTTTGGTGTCGGTCAAGGGCATCAATCATTGTAGCTGCAAAGCTGCTGAGGAGGAAGAGGTGTTGTCCTATGTTTCAGTCACTGCGTGAGATGAGAGCGTCGGGGGCTGGAAGGTGACGACTGCAATTGTTGTGACTCACGGGAGTGATTGCTAAATAGTCAGGTTGAGGGTGCGATGATGGCATCCGACGGCTGTGGCAGCGGAGGCAAAGCAAGGGAGAGGCAGCATTGAAGTGGCCGGGGTTGAGGTTGCAATGGAGAATAGGAATCGATGATGGCACTGCGGGAATAAGGGCAATCGGTGATTTGCCCTGTTTCTGTCACCAGAGCAAGGGGGAGGCTGCGAGGATCATGACTGGGTGACAAGCAGCGTCGTCACTGGCTGGGTAGTAGCAGCGACGGTGGCGATAGTCGACTTTCGTAGTAGCAAGGGGACCCGCGACTGTGGTGCAGCTGGAAACAAGGGCAGCAAGGTGAGTTGCCTGTGCTTGCTCTGTTTCGGTTACAAAAGATGCAGAGTAAGGGGGAGCGACGGTTGGGAGGCGAGCAACGGTCGTCGCACGGTGGCTGGCAGCGGTGATGGGTTGATTGGGTGGTGATGGCGCTCGAGGGGAAGAGGAATGCTGGAGGAGGCACAGTTGGTGGAGGCGTGGCTGTGATTAACGAGGGGCTGCGGCAACAGAGGAAGCTTTGTTTCTGCAACCGCTGCAAGGAGGGACTGTGACAATTGGCGGCTGTGGCTACGACCTGGGGGGGGGGGCGGGGGCGTGGTACGATGGCAGACTAGGGCAGTGTCGTCGATAGTATAAGCGGCAATGGGGTGATCCGCTGGCTGGGAAAAGGCGCCAGCAGTCCTTCTCGCTCGAGTGAGATGGGGAAGCGAGGAGGAGAGGTCATTGGCCGGGTGGGGGCAGCTGCGGTAGCAATGGCTGCTGGCTAGGCAACAGTGGCGGTAGTGGTGGTTCATCGGTCGGGAAGCAACGGCTGCGGGTGGGCTAGCCAGAAGTAGGGATCTAGTAGGGGAAGCAGGGGTGGATGCAGCTTCTTCTTCTTCTTCTTCTTCTTCTTTCTTTTTTCTTCTTTTTTTTTTTTCCGAAGATGAAGATAACTACAACAAGGGGGCAGCGGTGGTGGTGACGACAACTGGCTGGGCAATAGCGACGGTGGTGGAGAAGGGGCAACGGTGGTCGCTGACCAAGACACAGAGGTTCCTTCTCGATTGAGAATGATCGGCATTCGTGGCTGTCGACTTCACCCTTCCTCACACAAATTTCTTTCTTTTTTTTTTGATAGCTACGGCAACACTACAGTAAGAATGCCAAGGATCACCACTCTAATACCAAATGATAAGACCCTAAAGTCTTATCGTAAAATAAATGAAAGAAATTATAACGCTCTGATATCTGATACCAAATGATAAGACCCTAAGGTCTTATCGTGAAAGAAAGGGGAGAAAAGAGAATGGTAATGATACCAAATGATAAGGCCCTAATGTCTTATCGTGGAAGAAAGGGGAGAAAAGAGAATGATAATGATCGCTTCGAGGGGATCGACCTCCTTGATCACTTCGAGGGGATCGGCCTCCTTGATCGCTTCGAGGGGATCGGCCTCCTAGGATTTGTCCACAGAGTGGAATAACATTTCATTGATTAATTGATTGCTTCCGAAAGAAAGTGTTACATCACTATTTATAGAGTTCCAACCTAGAGTTCGAGGGGATCGGCCTCCTAGGATTTGTCCACAGAGTGGAATAACATTTCATTGATTAATTGATTGCTTCCGAAAGAAAGTGTTACATCACTATTTATAGAGTTCCAACCTAGAGTCCACTAGGACTTAGACTCTTAATAATAAATAAATATTAAATAAACCTCTACTTGACTCTAACTGAACTAAACATACTCAATAAATAACTAAACTAAATAGACTTAATAAACATTATTCAAAAGTTCATAAAAAGGGTCATAACAATTCCTCCCTCTTCAAATCAGCCTTGTCCTCAAGGCTGAGCAGCATCAATCTTGGGGAGCTTCTCTTTCATCACTTTAGTCATAGTTAAGTAGAGGTTTATTTAACATTTATTTATTATTAAGAGTCCAAGTCTTGGTGGACTCTAGGTGGAACTCTATAAATAGTGATGTAACCCTTTCTTTTGGAATCAATCAATTAATCAATGAAATGTTATTTCACTCTATGGACAAACCCTATCCCCTCGAAACGATTAAGGAGGCCGATCCCCTCGAAGCGATCATTATCATTCCATTTTCTCCCCTTTCTTCCACGATAAGACCTTAGGGTCTTATCATTTGGTATCATTATCATTCCCTTTTCTCCCATTTCTTCCACAATAAAACCTTAGGGTCTTATCATTTGGTATCATATATCAGAGCATTATCATTTTTTTCATTTCTTTTATGATAAGACTTTAGGGTCTTATCATAGAACTTGCTATCTTAAATATCACCAAGAATTGCTAGCTTGCAATCTCAAGAGAAGAAGAAGTGCTATCTTGTCTATCTCAAGAAGTGAAACATGCTAATCTAGCAAAATTTATAAACTTGCAAAACTCAAAATTATTGCTAGCTTGCATGTAAAATAATCTAAAATTTTGCTAGCTTGCGCTTTGCTAAGGAAGCAAAAATTGCACTTCTCAAAAGAGAAGAAAGAAAATTACTTGCTTGCATGATGATAAAATATGAGATTATATTGCAATGATTTGAAACTTGATAGTTGCACTTTTCCTTTTTGTTGATAACAAAGAGGGAGAAGTTATGATGACAAACATGCATGAAATATATACTTGGATATTTTGATTATGCATGAGTTTATGTTGCATGCAATGATATGATTAATTAGGCCCTTCAAAATTCATGATGTATGTAATGGTGAAATACTTATAATTCTATGAGTTATAAAATTCTATCAATATAGCATATTGATAGGGGGAGTTAAGGTTAACTCCATTATCAATTGGTTGTCATCATCAAAAAGGGAGAGATTATTAAATCTTGAATTTTGATGATAAAAATCAATTGATAATATTTATGATTTGATCTGTGTTTTGAGTGACGCAAGAAGCTTTGATCAAGGTAAGACTATTAAAGTAGGAAGAATCATGGAGAGAAACATGCCAAAAGATTGGACATCGAGCCAAAAGATCGGTCCACGTATCGGCAGAAGGCTTCGGGCTATGAGTTCGAGCATTGGGCTAAGAAAAGCAGAAATTGTGCCAAGTAAATCGGAGTTACGGAGGTTAATTGGCTAATTGGGCAATAGGCCACAAGAGAGGATGATGCGCTGAAGATTCAGACGAAGCGCTGATGAACCAATGACATACTGGACAACATTTGATTTGCTTTGTAATAATTGTCTAGATTGAAGTAGGTTTTAAGTGTGCAGGATTAACTATGATAGCGAACAAGCCATAAAGCAAAATGAAGTCCCGGAGTCAAGAATGAGATTTCGTTAGGAGTTCGAGAGTTCGTCGGAAGTCCGGACGTTCATCAGAAGTTCTGTCAGAATTGACCAAGAAGTCCTGGAGCTTACCAAAGAAGATCATCAAAACTCGCCAAGAAGGTCATTGTAAAGTCCAAGAGCTTGCCCGTCCACTAGAACATTATTGAGAGATCGTCGGAAGTTCTTTGGAAGATCGCCGGAAGCTCGCTAGAAGAAACCTAGACTTACAGACTTATTTAGCTTAGTGAATATCTTAAAATTCGTAGTTAGCACATGATTGGGTTAGAATTGGGCTAACTCAATTAGGGGCCAATTGGACCTAAATTTGGAGTGATTTGGTCTCATTGAGAGGCCCATTCAATGACCCAAATGTTGGGCCAAGCGATGGCACCACTAGAATAGGCGGTAGAATCGCCTATGAGTTGGAAAACTCGAAAAACCTAGCCTCAGAGGCTATCAGGCGATGGTACCACCAAACTGGGTGATGGTACCGCCCAATGCAAGCGGTGGTATCGTCGGTATCCGGATGACCCGAAAGTTTGAATTTTTGGCTCCATTTTTAAAATCATTTGGAGCCTATAAATATCCCACTTGGGTAGCAAGAAAGGAGCAAGAATTCTAGAGGAAAAAATTGAGTAAACTCTATCAAAACTTTGAATTCCCTCCTCCTAATTCTTAGAGTTAGTCCTAAGAGAGGTGTGTGAGGGAATACTTGTAAATGAGTGAATTGTAAAGGTTATCTCCTAAACCTATGAAAAGGAGAAAGTATTGTAAGAGGGTAGTTAGTCTTCACCCATTGAAGGAAGACTGATAATAGATGCCAGCAACCTCAACGGAGGAGGAATCGGGAGTGGATGTAGGTCACGATGACCGAACCACTATAAAACTTAGTTTGCATTTACTTCTTGCAATTTACCTTTACTGCAAACTGCCTTACGTGCTTTACTTACTCATTACACTCTTTCGTATGTTTTCAAGTTAATATCTTTCCGAAATGAGTTTAATTGAAATGAAAATTTTTCAAACCGACGTTTTTATTGCTAGTTATAGGTGCCCAACAAGCCAATCACGTGAGTGATGACACGTGTGACTTGATACAGAATCTTTTTGCTTATTATATTTTGACATATATTACTTTACAACTATTGCATATATGCATATATATTGTGTGATGTCCTTGGATTTGTGCAATGGGAATCAGATCGTGATAAGATCACGATAATAAGATCGATTCACCTTTAAACACAGATCCTAAATAATTTCGGTCACAGGTTACTCGAGAGGGACATCGTGATAACCGGACAGACTGATGTGTTATATACCCGTCCATATGATGAATGCAACTGGTCTCATAGCTGCTCGTGTAGGGACACTAGGGATACAGTACAGGTGCTCATTGGAGAATGAGTTCATTGATTGATTCGCTTACGGAATGCTGGATGGTTGATGATGCCTTATTGTCAGACAATGATTCCGTAGTCCTAGTGGTATATCTGGTCCTTAGACTTGAGACACCAAGGATGTCCTGTATGAGTGCTCCATTCTTTGATACCAGACTTATAGGTTTGGTTGTCCCAGATCTAGTACAACTGGTCATTGGGAGTGATAGTTGACCTTACGAGGGCTATTGAGTGTCGATAGAGGATCATCCACTCTCGGCATCATGAGAGGAATATCCCATATGTTCTTGCTCAGACAAATCCCTGGCCAGGGTCATTCGGGTTGAGAGAGAAAGAGTTCACCGGGAGATCCGATTAGAGCGAGACTCGAGTAGAAATCGTATGGGTCTGACAACACTATGCTCGATATACGGTCTCTAGGATATTAGATGGATGAGGGACTATAGGTACACGGTAACTGAGGACAGATAGGTCCAATGGATTGGATTCCCCTGTATCGTCTGGGGACTACGGCGTAGTGGCCTAGTACGTCCGTAGTCGATGAGTTGAGTGAATTATTACAGAGATAATAATTCACTGAGTCAGGAGTTTTGACAGGTATGACTCACGGCCAACTCGATATTGGGCCTAGAGGGTCACACACATATGGTAGGCATTGCGATGAGTAGAGATTCGGATATGAGATATTCGACGGAGCCATTGTCTTATTGGATATCCAATAAGCCCCTAAATTATTAGATCCCATGGACGAGATCTAATAAGAGCCCATGAGAGATTATTGGATAGAGATCCACTAATCTAAATGGCTTGGGTTATTGGATGTAGATCCAATACCCACTAGGGAAGGATTCATTAGGTTTTGATAGGGGACCTCTATAAATAAGAGGGATTCAGAGCCTCATAGGCTAGAGCCTTTGCTTGCCTCTCCTATTCTCCTTCCCCTCTCCACCTCAGAGCAGGCCTAGAGTTTTGAGGAGCGTCGTCGCAGCAAGCCTTGCTGTGTGGATCACCGCTAGAGCGGAGGACACTTGACCTCCTTCACCCTCTCCTAAATATATGCAAGTAAACAGGGATATACGATCTCCCTAGGTAACACAATCTACTCTATACGCAGTTTTTCAGTTTCGCGGATTTTGCGCACCAATCTTCGCACGACGATGAACATCTCTTTGGATTTAGTTTTCTTTTTCTTCCGCTGCACATGTGATGTCGCCCCTAAGATTTTCCCAATAGTGGTATCAGAGCCAAGTTGTTCGTGCGAATGATTGGTTTTGAATTGCATGTGTTGTGTTTAGGAAAAACTTTTGACGTCAAAATCGTTGACGCAAAAGCGAGACAGGGTATCAACAATTGCTGCCCTCAATCTGCATGCATGCAGCACAACCGCAGGCAGGTAGCACAGGAGCTACGTTTGCAGCAGCTAGTCGGCGGCCTACTTGCAACAGGCTTCATCCGACGGGGCTGGCAACCCGTGGGCAGAGGCGCCTGCGGCCACTTCTCCGGCGGGGTGAGGTGCTGTAGGGCAGCGGCACCTGTCGCCGCTGCTCCCGCGGGTGAAACCCCCCCACAGGGGCGGTCGCCCGGTGGGATAGCATCGCTTGCGGGCGTTGCCCCGCAGGCAGAACCACCCGTGGAGGTGGCAGCGCCCTAGGGGCGCCCACCTGCAGGGGCAGCACCGCCTGCGGGCGTTGCCCCGCCGGCAGAATCGCCCGCGGGGGTGCCCACTTGCAGCGGCAACGTCGCCAGTGGGCATGCCGCCTACAGGCGAGGGCAGCACTCTCGCCTCGCCGCACAGGCCACCGCCAGCAGGGTGGCGACGGTGGCGGCAGTAGGGGAGTAGGGCATTAGGGTATTCTTGGGCAAAAAGACAGTTTTTCCCCTGTACATTTTAGAAATTCAAATTCTGTCCTTTTATCCAAATTATGAAAATACCCTTATGAATTCAGAAATTCCCTATATGTCCCTGATTATATAAAATACTGATTAATTAAAAAGTTTAGTTGATTATTATTTTTATTATTATCTAATAGTCCTACATGATGATGATTATTTATACATGTGATGTATGATGTGTGGACGGATGATCATGGACCGTGTGATGTGTGTACTTGTGATTATTATTATTGGGGTCTGCGAGCCTCCATTATATTTCTCGTTTATTGTCGGGCCTGCGTGCCTATGATTAAGTTGTAATCACATGAGGAGGCGCAGCGGGAGAGTGGATGCGATAGCGGAACCCACGAGACGGACGATCGCGATGCTTGAAGATGCATCGAGATGTCGACGGAATCGACGAGGACGTGATGGACGATTATAGGGCATGGAGATGCACCGTTGCACACATAGATCTTGATGTGAGTGATTAGGCTACTAGCTTGGGCCTAATCACATTAGGTTATGGTCCATGATCATCTGGTGTGATTGCTTATACACATACTAGATATGTATATATATTTGCATGCGATGTTGATATATATTAAATATGTATATATGTGACATGTCATATTAGGAGACCAAATCATAGAAATATCCCTCTCGATAATATTAAGTCGGTAAACATGAGGCAATTAGATTGACCCACGTGGCCTTCCATCGTTATAAGTAGGAATCGATTCCTGGTGTAGGTTGAGTTGGTCGAGTCTCTCGAGACTCACCTATATCGTGATTCGCTATATTGCTTACGACATAGAGATGTCACCGGTGACCTAAGGACATGGTATGCTTGGTCGAGTCCCTCGAGGGTATATCATCAAATCAGACTCATCTTGTAACGAAGGTGTTGACTTAACCGAGCATTATGGTTCGTCGAGTCCCTCGAGACCATGGTGATTCGGATGCCGAACAGGACGGGAATCACAAGGAGTTATGATCGGCAAGAGTTGTCTACCTTTTAGGCTTAGTGTGATTGGTCGAGTCCCTCGAGGTTACACTAAGACGCTGATTTGATCATGATCCTCACTAGAAGTCTGCCGGAGACTTCCGTTTCACGTGCTGATAGTGTCGCGTGACTCGCTAATAAAATAGTGGGAGCATATTAAGATAAAAGTTCATATCTTGATAGTTTATTTCTTGCAAAATCTGCATGTTATTCATTTCTGCTGCATCTTTATTTTAAGAAAATGTCGCTTTCAAATCCCTTACGTGACATACTTGATGTTAGCCACCTCACTGGTCCAAATTATACGGATTGGCTCTATAACTTGAGAATTGTTCTTACGGCGGAGAAAATCGTGTACGTCCTTGATACAGTGATGCTTATGCCCGAAGAAGGGGCAAGCGAGGATGAGATCGCTCGCTACGTGAAGTACATTGATGACTCCACTCTTGCTCAGTGCTATATGTTAGGCTCTATGACTCCTGAGTTACAGAGACAACATGAAAAGATGGATGCCAGATCCATTCTCCTACATGTTTGTAAATTGTTTGAGGAACAGGGAAGGACTCAGCGATATGAGATATCCAAGAGCCTCTTCTACGCTAGGATGACTAAGGGGACACCGATTCAAAACCATATCCTAAAGATGATTGAGTGGATAGAGAAACTCACAGGTCTAGGAATGATCCCAAAGGATAACTTATGTATGGACATTGTGCTTTAGTCCCTACTAGATTCCTTTTCACTATTCATAATGAATTTCAATATGAACAAGCTTGAGGTGACTCTCCCAAAGCTCCTCAATATGTTGAGGGAGGTAGAGAGTACTATTAAGAAAGAGAAGCCAGTTCTCTACACTAATGAGACCAGAAAGAAAAAGAAAGCAGAAAGGTCCCTTAAGAAGGGAAAGGGCAAGGGCAGACTAGGTAAAGCAAAGGTTGCTAAGAAAGACCCAACAAAGGACAAAGGCTAGTGCTTCCACTATGGCAAAATGGGCACTAGAAGAGGAATTACAAAGTGTACCTTGCAGAAAAGGCGAAACAAAAGCTTGATGAAGCTTCAAGTACATTCATGAATGTAAATGTGTCCAAGAGGAAACGAGATGAGATAAACAGTGCATACCTGTGGCATTGTAGGCTAGGTCTCATCCATTAAAGAAGGATTCAAAAGTTGCTAAATGATGGATATCTAGATCTATTTGACTATGTGTCATATGCAACTTGCAAGCCTTGCCTTCGTGGAAAACTGACCAACTCTTCATTTAGTGGAACCGGAGAGAGAGCCACTGAGCTATTAGAACTCATACATAGTGATGTATGTGGACCCATGTCAACTCATGCCATTAGTGGATACTCCTACTTCATTACCTTTACTGATGATTTCTCAAGGTATAGATATGTGTACTTAATAAAGTACAAGTCTGAGGCCTTTGAGAAATTCAGAGAGTATAAGAATGAGGTGGAGAACCAGACTGGAAAGAGTATCAAAACACTTTGATCAAATTGAGGAGGTGAGTACTTAAGTACAGAGTTTACTCAGTTTCTCAAGGACCATGGGATATTATCCCAATGGACACCTACTTATACACCTCAGCTCAATGGTGTCTCTGAAAGGAGAAATCGTATGCTATTAGACATGGTACGGTCCATGATGAGTTTCGTTGACCTACCCATCTCATTCTTGGGATATGCCCTAGAAACCACAGCTTACCTTCTGAACAGAGTTCCAACTAAGTCGGTAGTGTCTACACCATATGAGATATGGAAAGAGAAGAAGCTTGATCTTAAGGTTGTTAAGATTTGGGGCTACCCTGCCCACATTAAAAGACACAACCCCGATAAGTTAGAATCAAGGACAGAGCGATGCAAATTTGTGGGATACCCCAAGGAAACTTGTGAGTATTATTTCTATCATCTTGATGACCAAAAGGTCTTTGTAGCTAAGAGAGCAGTGCTCTTTGAGAAGGAACATATTTTTGGCGGAGATAGTGGGAGAATGATAGAGTTGAGCGAGGTTGGAGAACCAAGCTCAAGCACCACTTTACAGACCGAGTCTGTTCAAGTACCTAATACACAAGTTTTAACTTTACGTAGGTCTGATAAAGTATCCCATCCTCCTGAGAGATATGTGGGACATATTAGAGGAGAGGATGTTGAGGATATTGATCCTCAGACCTACGATGAGGCTATTATGAGTATAGACTCTAGGAAGTGGCAAGAAGCCATGAATTCTGAGATAGATTCTATGTACTCTAACAAGGTTTATAACCTAGTTGATGCGCCCGAAGGTATTGTACCCATCGGTTGCAAGTGGATCTTTAAGAAAAAGATCAGAGTAGATGGAAAGGTAGAGACCTATAAAGCAAGGCTAAGGGGTATCGTCAAAGGCAAGGTGTTGACTACGACGAAACCTTCTCACCCGTAGTAATGCTGAAATCCATCAGAATTCTATTGGCTATTGTAGTACACAATGATTATGAGATCTGGTAGATGGATGTGAAAACTGCATTCCTCAATGGGAACCTCGAGGAGGAGGTGTATATGATGCAACCTGAGGGATTCGTGTCCAAGAACTGCCCAGATAAGGTGTGTAGGTTGCTTAGATCCATTTATGAACTAAAGCAAGCTTCCCGAAGTTGGAACATAAGATTTGATGAGGCAATCAGATCTTATGACTTCGTTAAGAACAAAGATGAGCCTTGTGTGTACAGGAAGGTAAGTAGGAGCATTATCACCTTTTTGGTATTATATGTGGATGACATCCTGATCATTGGGAATGACGTAGGAATGCTATCCACAGTAAAGGCTTGGTTATCTAGACACTTGTTAGGACTCTAGCTTGGAGAGTCCTAATTGAGAGGGACATTCATATAAAACTGTTAGGACTCTAGCTAGGAGAGTCCTAATTGAGAGGGACATCCATGTAAAACTGTTAGGACTCTAGCTAGGAGAGTCCTAATTGAGAGGGACATTCTGTTAGGAGGTGTTTTCTTAGAGAAGAATTAGGAGTTGTAAGGGAATAGGAGTCTTGACTAGGAGTCCTATTAGGAGTTGGTTATAAGTAAGAGTCTTAAGTAGGAGTCTTATTAGGAGTTAGGGTTTAGAAGCCCTATAAATAGCCATGTATTCCTTCTCTTTTGATAAGCAATAGATGAATCTTTTCTGCAGCCTTTGAGCAGCAACTTGGAGGGAGGAACCCCTATAGAGTTCCAAGGAGGCCGATCCCCTAAAGAGATCAACCCCAAGTTTAGAATCTGCAAGGGTTCTAACACCTGGTATCAGAGCAGCGTTCTTGGCGTCTCGCTGCCCTTCCACAGCCATCCATCAACCCTCTACAACCATCCAAAGTAATTCCCACAATTGCTTAAAAGATCGTCACTGAATTCCATCATCATCTACACCACCACGGATCATCCTTTGATCTCCCCGTGAATTGCAATAGGTTCTGGTTTCCTACCTTACTGCTGCTGCAATTTAGTTATCCTCATTCGAAAATCCAAAAAAAAAAAAAAAATTCGTTCCTATATTGCTACATAAACTTTTCGTCACAAAGTTTTCATCTCTACGACGAAAGATACATTGCAGAATTCCAGCCGCATAGCACCATCTGTTTGATCTTGCTACTGGGCTTTTTCTATCCAAATTTCTATGAAATTTTTATGACATCTTTGACACTTCTTAACAGTGGATTTCCCTTTGGTTTCATCAAAAAATTCTCAATATAAACTACTGATCTTTTATGTCCAATCTGCTGCACTTGAATTACAGAATTCAAGCCGCATAGCACCATCTGTTTGATCTTGCTACTATGTTTTTGTTGAATCTCGGATTTTGATGATGTAATCAATTGGTGGGTTAATTGATCTAATCCATATTATTGAGTTAAGTGTGCAAGATTAACTACGATAACCAGAAAACATAAAGCAAGGATACCGGAGTCGAGCTCGATGGACGTTTAAGAGACCGAAGAATCATTGGAGATGCTGCCGGAACCATCCGAGAAGAAATCGGGAACGTGTCGGAAGTTCGCCGAAGAAATCGTCGGAGGCTCGCGGAGATCACCAAGAAGGCTCGGCTACTCATTAAAGTCATCACAAGTTCGGGAGCTTGCTAGAAGCCCGTCGGTAGAAAGTTCGTCGGAAAGCTCGCCAGAACAAGACTCAACGTTCGCGGTTGAAAATTTGCTTAGGACGTGTTTTGGTTATGTAGTCCACTTGTAATTAGGATTAGGATTAAGAGATAATCTTATATCCTGGTTAGGGGCCAACTGGGCCCAAAGTCAGAGTTGGTTTAGGCTAAAAATTAAGCTAAACCAGCGAACTAGAGAGCCAAGATTAAAGCCCAACTAGTGGCTGAAAACACTGTAGTCGGGCTGAAAACACTATAGGCGGTGGCACCGCCTAGCTGGGCGGTGACACCTCCTTGGCTGGGCGGTTGCACCGCCCAGCACCCGAGCGCTGGGCGGTGGAACCGCCAGCACCGGGAACCCTAAGAGAATTCAAATTTTGGAGCCCAAAATTTGAATCCTCTTGAGGCCTATAAATACCCCTCAAATCTCAGCTGAGGTTACAACTTTTGAGAAGCATTTTGATTGAGAGAAAAGTCTTAGAAAGTCTTAGCAAGTCTTGTTTTCAATTTGCTAGAGAGTTCTCCTCCTTCTTTCTTATTGAAAATTTGTAAGAGGTTGAGCTGCTTGTAAAAGGTTGTAAGAGGGGTGTTTACCCTTCCATTTCAAGAGACTTGCTAGTGGAAGGTGGGAGCCTCATCGAAGAGGGGCCTCGCAAGTGGAGTAGGTCATTTGACCGAACCACTCTAAAAATCGGCGTAATCTCTGGTTTGCTTTTTATTATTGTCATTTACATTACTGCAAATCTTCTTACTGCTTTAGTTCCTTATTACTCTTGCTGCGCAACTTTAAGAATACGCCTTCAAGTTAAATTTCTCAAGTTTCGTTCTTAACGTACGAAAGATTTTGTTAAAATCGAAGTTTTAATCCGCTGCACTAATTCACCCCCCCCCTCTTAGTGCCGCTCCGATCCTAACAAGTGGTATCAGAGCAAGGTTATCTCTCATATTTGGTTTAATACCCAAGAGAGATGGCTTACTCCGGCATGCAAGAGGGCCATTCTATTGCACGACCACCTTTATTTAATGGGTCGGATTACACATATTGGAAGACTCGCATGAGAATCTTCCTCATTTCTATGGACTTTGAGCTTTGGTCTATTGTCGAGAATGGATTTCAAAAATCTTCTCTTCCAATGAGCGAATGGAATGAATCGGAGAAGAAGGTTTTTGCTTTAAATGCAAAGGCTATGAATGCCTTGTTTTGTGCATTAGACAAAAACGAATTTAATCGTGTTTCAATGTGTGATTCGGCTTTTGATATTTGGAGAACTCTTGAGGTCACTCATGAAGGCACTAGCCGAGTGAAAGAGTCCAAAATCAACATCCTTGTGCACTCTTACGAACTTTTCCGAATGAAACCAAGTGAGTCCATCGGAGACATGTACACCCGGTTTACGGATGTCATCAATGGACTCAAAGCTCTTGGTAAAGATTTTACTAACTTTGAACTAGTAACTAAAATCTTAAGATCCCTCCCTAAAAGTTGGGATCCAAAAGTTACGGCCATTCAAGAGGCCAAAGACCTTAATGCATTCCCTCTTGAAGAACTCATTGGGTCTCTAATGACCTACGAAATGACATGTCAAGCTCATGACGAGCTCGAGAACCCCCTTCCAAAGAACAGGAAGGATATTGCACTCAAATTACAAGAAGACCACTTGAAAGGAACATCAAGTGATGAGGACAGTGACAATGACATTGCACTTTTGACTCAAAAATTTAAAAAATATTTAAGAAAGAACAAACTTAAAAATAATGTAAAAAATAAATCTGAACAAAAGAAGGACCAAGTGATTTGCTATGAATGCAAAAAACCGGGACAATACAAGAACGATTGTCCTCAAGCCAAAAAGAGGACATCAAAGAAGAAGGCGTTCAAGGCAACGTGGGATGATTCAAGCGCATCCGAAGAAGAGGAGTCCAACACCGAGCAAGTTGCTCATTACGCGCTAATGGCGTTAGGAGAAGAGGTATGTGATTTATTTAATGAAGATTTATCTTTTGAAGAACTATCTATCGCTTTTCATGAATTATTTGATGAATGTAGAACTGTTAGCAAGAAGTTAAGTATCTTAAAGAAAGAGCATGCTTTGCTACAAGATAAGTTTGATAGTCTTCAAACTCCTCCATGCTCTAAGTGTGAGCACTTAGAAGTAATAAAAAATGAAAACTTGCTTCTTAAGGAAACCTTAAACAAGTTTAAGGTTGGTAGCAAAGGATTAGATATGATCCTTGCACACAAGGGTCACATCGCAAATAGGAATGGAATTGGATTTGTAAAAGGATTACATCAAAATCCTACCACTTTCATAAAAGGACCTACATTACATGTTTCCTCTTATATGAAATGCAACTTTTGTTGCAAATCCGGACATATTGCCTACAAATGCCCATTTAGGAAAATTAGTTCACAAAAATTAATATGGGTTCCTAAAGGAACTATAAAGAATTCAATAAAAAATAATAAAGTTAGTGGGTCAATTTTTGAGGCACCCAAAATCAAATGGGTACCTAAAAATCATGCTCTTTTGTAGACAAACCCACAAGCTAGGAGCAAGAGATGGTATCTCGATAGTGGATGCTCAAGACATATGACTGGAGATCCATCTCATTTCTCTATGCTCACTAGCAAAGAAGAAGGGTACGTTACCTTCGGAGACAACAACAAGGGCAAAATCATTGGCAAGGGAACTATTGGTAACAAATTTAATTTTTCCATTAATGATGTCTTACTAGTTGATGGATTGAAACATAATCTCTTGAGTATTAGTCAACTATGCGATAAAGGTTACATCGTTAGATTTGAATCAAATATGTGCATTATTGAAAAACCAAATCATAACATGACTATGATTGCTTTAAAACAAAATAATGTCTATACCATCAATCTTAATGAACTAAGTAATGAAATGTGCTTCTCCGCCGTAAATGATGATGCTTGGCTTTGGCATAGGAGATTAGGCCATGCAAGCATGAAAACAATATCTAAGATCTCATCTCAAGAATTAGTACGAGGAATTCCAAATATAAAGTTTATTAAGGACAAAGTATGCGATGCATGTCAACTAGGCAAACAAATAAAAACAAGCTTCAAACCAAAAAATCAAATTAGCACTACTAGACCATTACAATTGATCCATTTGGACTTATTTGGACCAATTGATACAACAAGTCTAGGTGGAAGCAAATATGCTTTTGTGATTGTGGATGACTACTCTAGATACACTTGGACCTATTTCTTAGCTCACAAAAGTGATTGCTTCAAGTGTTTCTCTAAATTTTGTAAACTCACTCAAAACGAAAAAGGCTTCATGATTTCATCAATTCGGAGTGATCACGGTGGTGAATTCCAAAACCGTGACTTTCAAAATTTTTGCGAAAGTAATGGGTACAATCACAACTTCTCAACTCCAAGAAATCCTCAACAAAATGGAGTAGTTGAAAGAAAAAATAGAAACCTACAAGAAATGGCAAGAACTATGTTGAATGAACATAGTTTACCTAAGTACTTTTGGGCCGAAGCCGTAAATACGGCTTGCTACATCATGAATAGAGTCCTAATAAGACCATCCTTATCCAAAACTCCCTATAAATTATGGAATAACAAAAAACCAAACATCTCCTATTTTAAAGTTTTTGGTTGTAAATGCTTTATTTTAAATGAAAGGGATGCTTTAGGAAAATTTGATGCTAAATCCGATGAAGGCATCTTTCTTGGTTACTCTTCCGTTTCTAAAGCTTTTCGGGTTTTTAATAAAAGAACTTTAGTAATTGAAGAGTCTATTCATGTAGTTTTTAATGAAATTTTCGATTTAAAGAAAAATGATTTTGATGATGATCTTGGTTTTGATAATTTGAATTTAAATGAACCCTCTCCTCAAAATAGCCATTTGAATGCATCTTCTTCCGAAATTTCTTTACCAAAAGAATGGAAGTATGTAGATGCTCATCCAAAAGAGCAAATTATAGGAGATACATCAAAAGGGGTTCAAACTCGTTCTTCTTTTAAAAATTTCTGTGCTAACGCCGCTTTCCTTTCTCAAATTGAACCTAAATGCATTGACGAAGCCTTAAAAGATGATTTTTGGATCATTGCAATGCAAGAAGAATTGAACCAATTTGAGAGGAATGAGGTATGGAAGCTTGTTCCTAGACCAAGTGACCACTTAGTCATAGGTACTAAGTGGGTCTTTAGAAACAAGCAAGACGAAAATGGTATCGTGGTTAGAAACAAGGCTAGATTAGTGGCCAAAGGTTTCAACCAAGAAGAAGGTATCGATTACGAAGAAACCTTCGCTCCCGTGGCTCGATTAGAAGCCATAAGGATGCTCCTTGCCTATGCTAGTAGTAATAATTTTAAACTATTTCAAATGGATGTTAAAAGTGCTTTCTTGAATGGCTTTATTTCCGAAGAAGTATTTGTCGAACAACCTCCTGGATTTGAAAATTCTTTTCTTCCTAATCATGTATTCAAATTGACTAAAGCTCTCTATGGCTTAAAACAAGCTCCTAGAGCTTGGTATGAAAGGCTTAGTTCCTTTCTTATTTTAAATAATTTTACCAAAGGCAAGGTTGATACTACATTGTTTATTAAACATTTTGAAAATAATTTTCTTATTGTGCAAATTTATGTTGACGATATTGTGTTTGGCTCTTCGGATGAATCACTATGTGAATCATTTGCCAAATGTTTGAGTCTTGAATTTGAAATGAGTTTAATGGGTGAATTAACTTTCTTTTTGGGATTACAAATCAAACAACTTAGTGATGGTATATTTCTTAACCAATCCAAATATACATTAGAATTGTTAAAACGATTTAACATGGATAGTTCAAAAGCAATAAACACCCCTATGAGTACTACGACTAAGTTAGATATGGATGAAAATGGTGAAAGTTTCGATCAAAAAACATATAGGGGAATGATAGGTAGTCTACTCTACCTCACTGCGACTAGACCGGATATTATGTTTAGTGTAGGACTTTGCGCTAGGTTTCAATCTAATCCTAAATTATGTCATCTTAAGAGTGTTAAAAGAATATTTAGATATCTTAAAGGAACTCCAAATTTAGGATTATGGTATCCAAAATCTGAAAAATTTGATTTAATAGCCTATGCGGATGCCGATTTTGGCGGATGCAGAATAGATAGAAAAAGTACATCCGAAACATGCCAATTTTTAGGACATGCACTTGTTTCTTGGACTTCCAAGAAACAAAATTCAGTTGCACTATCTACGGCAGAAGCCGAATACATAGCTGCAAGTGCATGTTGTGCACAAGTCATTTGGATGAAAAATACATTAGAAGACTATGGAATTCACTTTAAAAATATTCCCATAAAATGTGATAATACTAGTGCCATATGTCTTACTAAAAATCCAATTCAGCATTCTAGAACTAAGCACATCGACGTTAGGCATCATTTCATACGCGATCATGTCCTTAACAATAATGTTGTTCTAGAATTCATTGACACAAAGCATCAATTAGCAGATATATTCACAAAAGCCTTGAATGAAGACCAATTTGAATTCATTAGAAGGGAATTAGGTATGTTAAATTGTCCCTAAACAATAAACTTGTTTGATTGGATTTTTCGTAAAGTTTTTCATCTTCTTTCCATCTCTCATTCTCCTTCAAATTCCATATGACATGTTGTGAAATCTCGAAATCGACTTTGATGACTTGATTATGAATTTCAAGTTAGCGATTTGATTTAAATAAGTTTTATCTAAATCATAATCTTGATCTTGCAAAATTGGAATCACAAATAATATCTTTTGGCATTCATGAATTGATACTTACAAATATGAAAGTATTGGCATTCATGACTTGAATTTGATTGAAACATTGTATGCTTAAATTAATCATTCTCCTATGTTTCAAAAATTCTTTAAATGCCTTATGTGATGATTAAAAAGTAATGTTGAGATTTTCATTAATTTGACGATTTGAATGAGTTTGTATTCGAATTATGATCTTGACTTCGTGAAATTACTACTTGAATTTTTTTTTTATCCCAATCTCTCTCTTATAAATCTACAATTTCTGTTATTCATAGAAAGAAGAGATTAGATAATATGAATGCATGCTGAATTTTCCTCTAAAATGAACTCTGCGTAAATATTTTTGCATACTTAATTTTCAATGATAAAATCGTTGTATGACAAAATATGTGCTTCAAGTCTCACTTTCCTTTTTGTTGATGACAAAGGGGGAGAAAAGTGATGACTTATATCATTCTTAATAGCATGACAAAATATGAATTGCAAAATCCTTGAGAAAAGTGATCGATCGATGATTATCTTATATGCCTTGCAAAATCCTTGAAAATATCGTAAGATTGATTGATCATATTGAATGCATGTCTAAAATGTATAATCATGCAATTCAAGTTGAAAATCTTTATCTCTTGTCATAGTAAAATTTGTCTCTTATCTTTCGACTTGAAAAAGATTTTCATCAAAGTTTCGCATTTACATTATGCTTAATGAGAATAACGATAAGTTCTACGGTTAGAGCTTATCGGTTTATACTTGAATTCAATGATGAAATTCAAGTGTTTTATCTTCTCATAATATGGCATATAGATAGGGGGAGTTACGTTTAACTCCGTCATCAATTGATTGTCATCATCAAAAAGGGGGAGATTGTTGAATCTCGGATTTTGATGATGTAATCAATTGGTGGGTTAATTGATCTAATCCATATTATTGAGTTAAGTGTGCAGGATTAACTACGATAACCAGAAAACATAAAGCAAGGATACCGGAGTCGAGCTCGATGGACGTTTAAGAGACCGAAGAATCATCGGAGATGCTGCCGGAACCATCCGAGAAGAAATCGGGAACGTGTCGAAAGTTCGCCGAAGAAATCGTCGGAGGCTCGCGGAGATCACCAAGAAGGCTCGGCTACTCATTAAAGTCATCACAAGTTTGGGAGCTTGCTAGAAGCCCGTCGGCAGAAAGTTCGTCGGAAAGCTCGCCAGAACAAGACTCGACGTTCGCGGTTGAAAATTTGCTTAGGACGTGTTTTGGTTATGTAGTCCACTTGTAATTAGGATTAGGATTAAGAGATAATCCTATATCCTAGTTAGGGGCCAACTGGGCCCAAAGTCAGAGTTGGTTTAGGCTAAAAATTAAGCTAAATCAGCGAACTAGAGAGCCAAGATTGAAGCCCAACTAGTGGCTGAAAACACTGTAGTCGGGCTGAAAACACTGTAGGCGGTGGCACCGCCTAGCTGGGCGGTGACACCTCCTTGGCTGGGCGGTTGCACCGCCCAGCACCCGAGCGCTGGGCGGTGGCACCGCCTGGCTGGGCGGTGGAACCGCCAGCACCGGGAACCCTAAGAGAATTCAAATTTTGGAGCCCAAAATTTGAATCCTCTTGAGGCCTATAAATACCCCTCAAATCTCAGCTGAGGTTACAACTTTTGAGAAGCATTTTGATTGAGAGAAAAGTCTTAGAAAGTCTTAGCAAGTCTTGTTTTCAATTTGCTAGAGAGTTCTCCTCCTTCTTTCTTATTGAAAATTTGTAAGAGGTTGAGCTGCTTGTAAAAGGTTGTAAGAGGGGTGTTTACCCTTCCATTTCAAGAGACTTGCTAGTGGAAGGTGGGAGCCTCATCGAAGAGGGGCCTCGCAAGTGGAGTAGGTCATTTGACCGAACCACTCTAAAAATCGGCGTAATCTCTGGTTTGCTTTTTATTATTGTCATTTACATTACTGCAAATCTTCTTACTGCTTTGTTCCTTATTACTCTTGCTGCGCAACTTTAAGAATACGCCTTCAAGTTAAATTTCTCAAGTTTCGTTCTTAACGTAAGAAAGATTTTGTTAAAATCGAAGTTTTAATCCGCTGCACTAATTCACCCCCCCCCCTCTTAGTGCCGCTCCGATCCTAACAGTTTTTTCTTTCCAAATTTCTACGAAATTTTTATGACATCTTTGACACTTCCTAACAGTAGATTTCCCTTTGGTTTCATCGAAAAATTCTCAATATAAACTACTGATCTTTTATGTCTAATCTGCTGCACTTGAAAATCTATGCTACAGAAAATTTCAGCTGCATATCTTTTCCTTAACCCATCTATTTGCAATCTTTTTGAATGAAATTTCTTATACACTTCATAGATCATCTTGGCTTCTATCTAAGATTGATCTATTAAGAAATTCATCTCTAAAAACGATTTTATGTTGCTGCAAATTTTTATCGTAACCCGCTGAAATTTTTCGATGATAATTCTGCAATTACAACTTGCACCAATTTCCTTGCTGTTATACTGCCAAAATTTTCTTGATTAAATTAGATATCCTTGCTGTCATATAAACTGTGATTTTGCTATCAATTCCCTCCTCAATTCTCTCAAGTTTTTGGTGGAAATTACGTCGAGAAACCGTTGTTTCTTCGACGACAATTCTACTCTTACAAGACAGCACATACTTGCTGCAACTTCCACGGATTTTTGTCAAACCTTTGCTACCATCTACCATAGATCCAAAACTTTCATCCACAGCCCTAAAACTCTACCAAACCACACCCTCAAACTGCACCCAAAACAGCCACAAAACAAGCCTAAACCGCAGCCTACATCCACTAATCCACCAACACTTTCGACCATCACTTCTCTCAACCTATACATGCCTTTAACCCAACAGCAAAAGAGAGATCTTAACATCATTGATTTGGGGCCATATACTATGGCATCTAAGTAGGCAATCAATGCTAAATTCGAAGCCTTGGAGGCGCGAATGGAGGATAAGATTCGGACGCTCTTTACCGAACTCAGATTGGGCCGACCACTAAGCCCGAAGAAATCATATCAAGGAGAGAGCTTTGCCCAATCACACCAAGCCCAAAGAGATGACTTCCAAGAGAGGGTAGGCTCTATGACCAACCCTAACTATCCATGCATGAGAGTGGACTTCCCTAGATGGGAAGAAGGAGACCCGATTGGTTGGATTTCGCGCGCGGAGCGATATTTTCGGTACCACAAAACCGCGGATGTATCTATGGTGAAAATTGCAGCTATACATCTTGAAGGGGATGCTATACAGTGGTTTAAACAATTTGAACATACTTATGGAGTCCTTTCATGGCAACAATTCAAAGAAGGACTACTAATCCGCTTCAGACCAACCGCTTACGAGAATATTGACGAACAACTAGCAAAAATCCGACAAACCTCCACCATTCAGGAGTACCAAACCAGGTTTGAAAGGTTATCTAATCAAAATCATGATTGGTCTCAAAAACAGCTATTGAGGACCTTCATTGAGGGCTTGAAGCCGAAGATCCGAGGAGAAGTTAAAGCGCGACAACCGTACACGCTTATGGCAGCCATCTCTTTCGCACGACATCAAGAGGAGCAATTGAACCATGAAGCTCGGAGGACTAGGGTCGCTCCTCAACCAGTAATATTGAAGCCCTCAGCCCCCCCTACTGTCGACCAAGTCCCTGCACCAAAGAGGTTAACAGGAGAAGAGCTTCGGGAGCGATATGCGAAGGGGTTATGTTGGCATTGTGACGAGCCGTGGAGCCGTGAGCATCACTGTAATAAAGGAGGACTTCTTATGATTGAACCGATAGAAGAAGAGTTTATTGAACATTCAGAAGAGAGCCTTGAACATGAAGAAAAGATGTAGAAGAAGAGCCACAACCGACCGAAGTTACGGTACAAACACTAGCTGGCTACTCAAACCCGCAAACGATGAAAGTTGGAGGCCTTCTCAAACAACAACCGATCACTGTTCTCATCGGGACGGGAAGCACTAATAACTTCCTAAATAGTAAGGTTGCTGTCCATATGAACTTACCTATTAAGAATTGCAGCAGGTTTGTCGTTAAGGTCGCCAACGGACGGATTTTGAAGTATGATCGTAGGCGCCCGCAAGTGAAACTGTTGATGATCATGAGGCCTTACCAAGAGATGATTGCATATTTCTTCCTTCTCCCTCTTGATGATCATGAGGCCATGCTCATAATTAAATGGTTGATGACATTAGGTGATATTTCTTGAAATTTTATGCAACTAATTATGAAATTTTACAGTAAGGAGAAACAGGTGACAAATTCTACTTGCATCTTCAAGAGCAGATTTTGGACAAAGTTATTCCATATGTAGTGTACTAAATTGAAAAGGAGTACGACATATCACTCACAAACCAACAGCTAGACGGAAGTTTTAAATAGGTGCTCGGAGACAGCCCAAAGCCACCCACCAAATAGGACTACCCAAAGAGAACTCCAAACCCAGCCAAGTGCCATTATTGATCGACGGATCGTGACTCGATGAGGACGACCCACTAATGAAGTGCTAATACAGTGGGCGAACCTACCAATAGAAAATGTCACTTGGGAGAACTATGACGACTTGAAGATCAAATTCCCAGAATTCACGAATCATCAGCCTCGAGGACAAGGCTGATTTGAAGAGGGCGGGTATGTTAGGACTCTAGCTTGGAGAGTCCTAATTGAGAGGGACATTCATGTAAAACTGTTAGGACTCTAGCTAGGAGAGTCCTAATTGAGAGGGACATCCATGTAAAACTATTAGGACTCTAGCTAGGAGAGTCCTAATTGAGAGGGATATTCTGTTAGGAGGTGTTTTTTTAGAGAAGAATTAGGAGTTGTAAGGGAATAGGAGTCTTGACTAGGAGTCCTATTAGGAGTTAGTTAGAAGTAAGAGTCTTAAGTAGGAGTCTTATTAGGAGTTAGGGTTTAGAAGCCCTATAAATAGCCATGTATTCCTTCTCTTTTGATAAGCAATAGATGAATCTTTTCTGCAGCCTTTGAGCAGCAACTTGGAGGGAGGAACCCCTATAGAGTTCCAAGGAGGCCGATCCCCTAAAGAGATCAACCCCAAGTTTAGAATCTGCAAGGGTTCTAACAACACTTCTCCATGAAGGACTTAGGGGAAGCATCCTATATCTTGGAGATTAGAATATATAGAGATAAATCCAAGAGGATGCTTTTCTTGTCCTAGTCCAAGTACATAGAAACTATTGTCAAAAGGTTTGGCATGAAAAATTCCAAGAGAGGTCTCATAACGATGAGACATGGGATATCACTTTCTACGAGTATGTCCTCAAAGACTCCAGAAGAAAGGGCGAACATGGATATGATACCTTATGCCTTAGTAATAGGGTCTATCATGTATGCCATACTATGTACTAGGCCTGATATAGCGCATGCTCTGAGTGTCATGAGCAGGTATCAGGCAGATCCAGGCTTGGAGCACTAGAAAGCAGTAAAGTGTATCCTTAAGTACTTGAGAAGGACTAAGGATCGTTTACTAGTATATGGAGGTAATAGCTTTAAGGTTGAAGGCTACACGGACTCAAGTTTTCAATCTGATGTCGATGATAGTGAGTCGAATTCAGGATATGTGTACACCTTGAATGGAGGAGCAGTGTGCTGGAAGAGCTCCAAGCAAGATACTAATGTTGACTCGACCATAGAGGCGGAGTACATTACTGCATCAGATGCAGCAAAGGAGGGAGTTTGGGTGAAGAAGTTCATCACAGATTTGGGAGTCGTGCCGGGTAGCGAGGAGCCGATCTCCTTATATTGCGACAACAACGGGGTGATTGCTTAAGCGAAGGAACCCAAGTCTCATCAGAAATCTAAGCATGTTCTGAGGAGGTTCCATTTTATCAGAGAGATCGTAACCCGAGGAGATGTAGCAGTAGAAAGAGTTCCATCCGAAGATAACATTGCAGATCCACTAACAAAGTCGATGTCTCAGATTGTCTTTGAGCGTCACAGGGGTCTGATGGGGATCAAACATATAGGTGATTGGCTTTAGGTCAAGTGAGAGATTGCTAGTCATAGGTGCCCAGCAAGCCAATCACGTGAGTGATGGCACGTGTGACTTGATATAGAATCTTTTTGCTTATTATATTTTGGCATATATCACTTTATAACTATTGCATATATGCATATATATATTGTGATGTCCTTGGATTTGTGCAATGGGAATCGGATTGTGATGATATCACGATAATAAGATCGATTCACCTTTAAACACAGATCCTAAATAATCCTAATCACAGGTTACTCGAGAGGGACATCGTAATAACCGGACAGACTGGTGTGTTATATACCCATCCATATGATGGATGCAGCTAGTCTCATAATTGCTCGTGTAGGGACACTAGGGATACAGTACAGGTGCTCATTGGAGAATGAGTTCATTGATTGATCCGCTTGCGAAATGCTGGATGGTTGATGATGCCTTATTGTCAGACAACAATTTCGTAGTCCTAGTGGTATATATGGTCCTTAGACTTGAGAAACCAAGGATGTCCTGTATGAGTGCTCCACTCTTTGATACCAGACTTATAGGTTTGGTTGTCCCAGATCTAGTACAACTGGTCATTGGGAGTGGTAGTCGACCTTACGAGAGCTATTGAGTGTCGATAGAGGATCATCCACTCTCGGCGTCATGAGAGGAATATCCCATGTATTCTTGCTTAGACAAATCCCTGGCCAGGGTAATTTGGGTTGAGAGAAAAAGAGTTCTCCAGGAGAATCAGATTAGAGCGAGACTCGAGTAGAAACCATATGGGTCTGACAGCACCATGCTCGATATATGGTCTCTGGGATATTAGATGGATGAGGGACTATAGGTACACGGTAATTGAGAACAGACAGGTCCAATGGATTGGATTCCCCTATATTGTTTGGGGACTACGGTGTAGTGGCCTAGTACATCCGTAGTCGATGAGTCGAGTGAATTATTACAGAGATAATAATTCATTGAGTTAGAGTCGAGTGAATTATTACAGAGATAATAATTCACTGAGTTAGAAGGAGTTCTAACAGGTATGATTCACGGCCAGCTCGATATTGGGCCTAGAGGGTCACACACATATGGTAGGCCTTGCGATAAGTAGAGGTTCGAATATGAGATATCCGATGGAGCCCTTGTCTTATTGGATATCCAATAAGCCCCTGAATTATTGGATCCCATGGACGAGATCCAATAAGAGTCCATGAGAGATTATTGGATAGAGATCCACTTATCTAAAAGGCTTGGGTTATTGGATGCAGATCAAATACCCACTAGGGGAGGATCTATTAGGTTTTGATAGGGGACCTCTATAAATAGGAGGGATTCAAAGCCTCATAGGCTATAGCCTTTGCTTGTCTCTTCTATTCTCCTTCCCCTCTCTACCTCAGAGTAGGCCTGGAGTTTTAAGGATCGTTGTCGTAGCCCTGCTGTGTGGATCACTACTAGAGAGGAGGACGCTTGACCTCCTTCACCTTCTCCTAAAGATATACAAGGAAACAGGGATATACGATCTCCCTAGGTAACACAATCTACTCTATATGCAATTTTTCAGTTTTACGGATTTTGTGCACTAATCTTCGCACGACGACAAACATCTTTTTGAGAATCGGGGATTTTATTTTCTTGTTCTTCCGCTGCGCATGTGATGTCGTCCCCAAGATTTTCCTAACATTTATCCACTGCACTAATTCACCCTCCCTTTTAGTGCCGACTCATTCCTAACAGTTCAGATATAAGATATCCACTAGAGCCCCTATCTTATTGGATATCCAATAAGCCCCTGAATTATTAGATCCTATGGATGAGATCTAATAAGAGCCCATGTGAGATTATTGGATAGAGATCCAATAAACTAAGAGACTTAGGTAGTTGGATGGAGATCCAATACCTAATAGGGGGGATCCATTAGGGTTAAGTTGATAGGGGACCTCTATAAATAGGAAGGAATCAGTGATTCATAGGTTAGAGTCTTTTGCTTGCCTCTCTCCTATTCTCCTCTCCGTCTCCACCTTAGAGTAGGCTTGGAGTTTTGAGGAGTATTATCGTAGCCCTGCTATGTGGATCACTGCTATAGAGGAGAGCGCTTAACCTCTTTCACCCTCTCTTAGAGATCTGTAGGGATTTAGAGATATACGATCTCCCTATATAACATAATCTATCTCACACATGATTTTCTATTTCGCAGATTTTTTGCGTACCAATCTTCGTACGACGACGAATATATCTTTGGGAATTAGGGATTTTGTTTTCTATTCTTGCATTGTGCATGTGATATCACCCCTAGGATTTTCCAACAATGGTATAAGAGCTAGGTTGTTCATGCGAAAGTTTGGTTTTGAACTGCATGTGTTATGTTTTAGGAGAAATTTTATCGTCAAGATCGTTGATGACAAAGGCGAGAAAGGGCAACAACTATTGTTGCCGTTGCTACCCATGCAAAAGTGGCCAAAGGCTGTTTGCAGCCTTGGCCATCTGCATGTAGGCAACTTGCCTGTAGTAGGCCACGAGCACTAGCGCCTACAGGGATAGGCACTGCACTGCAAGGGGCGACGCTTGTGGGCACTACACTGGCAAGGGGCAACGCTTGTGGGCGCTGTGCCTGCGGGAAGAACTCCCCGCAGGGGTGGCAGGCCCACAAGGGCACCCCTCGATGGGGCAGCACCTCCTACGGGCACTACCCAGTGGGCAGAACCGCCCGCGGAAGCGGCGGCACCCGTAGGGGCGCCCACCTGCGAGTCAACGCCACTCGTAGGTAGGGGGAATGCCCCCTCCCCCCGCCGCACAAGGGTGAGAAAGAGGGTTAGGGTTTTGGGGCAAAAAGAAAGTTTTGCCCTTGTGAATTTGAGAAATTCTCATTCTATCCTTTTTCTAAATTATGAAAATATCCCTTAGAATTCAAAAAATTTCATGCATGTCCCTAATTTTATAAAATATTAATTAATTAAAAAGTTTAATTGATTTTTATTTTATTATTATCTAGTAGTCCTACATGATAATGATTTATATATGTGATGTATGAAGTGTGGACGGATGATCATGGATCGTGTGATATTTATACTTATGATCATTATTACTAGCTTAAATCATGTTGTCTAGCATATTATTGGTCCATTGATGCTTCGTCTGATTCTTCGGCGCATCGTCTTCTCTTGCGGCCTATTGCCCAATCGACCAGTTAACTCCGTAACTCTGATATCCTTGGCTCAATATCTACTCTTCTTAGCCCGATGCCTGAATCCATGGCCCAAAGCCTTCTATCGATACGTCGACCGATCCTCCAGCTCGACGTCTAATCTTCTGACATGTTCCACTGGCCCAACATGATTCTTCCTACTTTAATTGTCTCATCTTGATCGAATTATAAACACTTATCAATTGGTTTCATCATCAAAATACAAGATTCAATAGTCTCCACATCTCCAGAAGGATGAAATAGAAAGGATTATAAAAGAGATGCTCGAAATAGGAGTTATTCAACCAAGTTTTAGCCTGTACTCTTTATCGATGCTCCTCATATGAAAGAAGGACGAAACATGACGAATGTGCATTGATTATCGAGCTCTCAATGGCATAACCATCAAAGACAAATATCCTATTCTAATAGTAGATGAATTACTTGATGAATTAAAGTGAGCACGAGTCTTCACAAAGTTGGACCTTCGATTCAGGTATTATCAAATACGTGTGAGCGAAGAAGACATACCGAAAACCACCTTTCGAACACACAACGACCACTACAAATTTTTGAAGGTGGAATATCTTTGGTATATTATGTCAGAGGAAGGTGTGGCGGTAGACCCCTCCAAAATTGAAGCAATACAGAACTGGTCGACCCCGAGGAATATAAAATCGCAACGTGGCTTTCTCGGTTTAACAGGCTACTACCGCAAGTTCATGAAAAACTATAAAAAGATTAGTTCACCCCTTACTTCCTTGTTGAAATAAAATGCTTTTCAATGGTTGTACAAAGCCACCACTGCCTTCGATGAAGTTAAAGCCGCAATGATGACAATGCTCGTACTAGCGCTATCCGACTTTGGCAAGACTTTTATTATTGAAGCCGATGTCTCCGGAGTCAGAATTGGTGCTGTACTAATGCAAGATGGCCACCCCTCACTTATATCAGTAAGACATTATGTCTTTCCTATCTCTGGATGACTATTTACGACAAGGAGATGCTCGCGATTATGCACGCAATGACCAAATTTAGACTGTACTTGATCGGGTGACGCTTTTAAATTAAGACCAACCATAAAATCCTAAAATATTTCTTGGAGTAGAAGATATCTTTCATCGAGCAGCAAAAATGAGTAACCAAGCTTCTTAGATATGATTATGAAATAACTTACAAAAAAGGAAAAGAAAATATTGTTGCAAATGCGCTTACGTGGCTACCCGAGCAAGCTGAATTTTCGGTCGTTTCGATTCCGACCAGTGACTTCCTTAAGGATATTGAGAGAGAATAGTAGGAAGATCCGGAGACCAATAAGATCATAAAAAAATTAGAGGAAATACCAAGCTTCGTGGCTCATTATATTTTCAAGTAATTAAAGTATAACATGCACAATTTCATTACTTCATGCATGATAACAAATCAACATCACTTTGGGAATAACATACATGATACTAAAGCATTCATCACTTCATGCATAATACCAAAATTAACATCATTTTGAGCATAACATTCATAATACCAAAGCATTCATATTTTCAATCATTTTGGGTATAACATACATGATACTAAAGTATTTTTTAACCATTTATCACTTCATGCATGATACCAAATTCAACATCTTTTTTGCATGATTCCAAACATTCATCATTTCTCCCCCTTTGTCATCAGCAAAAAGGAGAATCATTCAACAAGTATTTGAACTATACAAGTAAGTTTTACTCCATTTTATGTAAGCTAACAAATTTGTGAAATGAGAAGTTAAGCAAAAAGTTTACAAGATAACCACTTTTGCTTCTTGAAATGGGCAAGCTAGCATTCTCTTTAGATGGGCAAGCACTTTTTGGTTCTTCTTGAGATGTGCAAGCTAGCATTTTTGTTTTTCTTGAGATGCTAGCAACTTTCTTTCTCCCTTTTATCATAAAAAGAAGAAGAAGAAGAAGAAGAAGAAAAAGAAGAAGAAGAAGAATGGACAAATTCATTCATCACAAGAAAAATCAAGTTATAAGAACCAAAAGTTCATAAATCAAACTTCTACTTTCGTAAATAGAAAGAGAAAGGATTCATCACATAAAAGATCAAAATATGCATGCTAAAAATTCATGAATCAAATCCCTATTCTTGTAAATAGAAGGAAGAAGGATTCATAGGAAATAATCATTGCATAAAAGATCAAGTATACTAAAAGTCCATGAATAAAAAAAAAACTCTTCTTTCATAAGTAGAGAAAGAAAGAATTCATAGGAAAAGATCATGAAATGAAGGATAAAAAATCCATAAATAAAACTTCAAGAAGGTGATAGAAAATGATCTCGATAAAAAGAAAACTCAATTAAAAAACTAAAAAATCTAAAAAAATATCTAAGAGGAACTCATGCATTTGAAATATTTAATATGCCTAATTATCTTCTAATAAAATTAAATTATTCCTCATTTAAAGGTTTTGCAAAAATATCAGCTAATTGATGCTTTGAATCAATAAATTCTAAAGATATATCATAGTTATTAACATGATCTCGGGTAAAATGATGTCTAATGTCAATATGTTTAGGTCTAGAGTATTGAATAAGATTTTTTGTTAAATATATTATACTAGTATTATCACATTTTATAGGTATGTTTTTCAAGTAAATTTTGTAATCTTTTAATGTGTTTTTCATCCATATAACTTGTGCATAACTTGCACCTACTACTACTATATACTCAGCTTCGGCTATAGATAATGCAACTGAGTTTTGTTTCTTGAAAAACTAAGAAACAAGTGCATGACCTTAGAGTTGACATATTTTTTATGTGTTTTTTTTATCTACTCCACATCCAACAAAATCTACATTAGCATAAGCAATTAATTTAAAGTTTTTAGATTTTGGATACCATAATCCTAGATTAGGAGTTCCTTTTAGGTATCTAAAATTCTTTTTAACAACTTTAAACTGAGATTGTTTGGGATTAGATTAAAATCTAGCATAAAGTCCAACACTAAATATAATGTCTAGTCTAGTTATGTGAGATATAGTAAATTATCTATCATACCCCTATAAGTCTTTTGATCAAAATTTTCTCCATCATGGTTGATATCTAACTTTGTGGAAGTGCTCATTAGTGTGTTAATAGTTTTAGAACTATCCGTATTGAACTATTTTAATAGATCTAAGGTATATTTAGTTTGACTAACAAAAAATTCATTACTTAGTTGCTTAATTTGCAATCTTAAGAAGAAAGTGTTGAATCTCGGATTTTGATGATGAAATCAATTATAAATTATTTGATCTAATCCATATATTAAGAAAAGTGTACAGGATTAACTACAATAGCAGTAAGACATAGAGCAGGTGTTGTGCCAGAGTCAAGATCGAGATCAAATTGGGAGTTCAAGAGTTCGTCGGAAGTCCGGACGCTCGTCGGAAGTTCTGCCAGAACCAACCAAGAAGTCCAGGAGCTTGCCAAAGAAGCTTGTTAGAACTTGCCAAGAAGATCATCATAAAGTCCAGGAGCTTGCTGGGAGTCTGCTGGAACATTGCTAGGAGTTCGTCGGAAGTTCACCAGAAGATCACTAGAAGCTCGCCGGAAGAGCAATTGACGTACCGAAACAAGAGTGCTTTAATTATGTCTTAGTTATTATAGTTAGACCAAAAATTGAGTTAGGATTGGGAGGTAATCCCACTAACTTAATTAGGAGCCATCTAGGCCCTCAATAGGGTTGAATTGGGTTGGATTGAACAGCCCATTCAGCACTTGAAATCATAACCGACGGTGGCATTGCCTGGGAGACCTAGTCTCCTAGGTGGTCTGGACGGTGGTACCGTTGGCAGTTAATACTGCCAATGGTGGTACCGCCCATATCAAGCGGTGGTACCACCACTATCAGGCGATTGTACCTCCTGTACCTTAAAATCCAGGGATATGACACTTTTTGGCTCCAATTCTAAAGCCAATTGGGGCCTATAAATACCCCACCCTTTTCTGCATGAAAAGGCATTAAAGCATTGGCATAATCTTGAGTTTTTGAGTATTAAAGTATTGTAGAAAGTGCTAGAGTCCTCCTCCCTTTCTAAGTGTTGAGATCATTCAAGAGAGGTGTGAGACTTGTAAGGGTTATCTCCTAAACCCATAAAGAGGAGAAAGCACTGTAAAATGTGGTTGGTCTTTGCCTATCGAAGGAAGACCATTAGTGGACACCGGTAACCTCGACGGACGAGAAATTCAAAAGTGGATGTAGGTCATAACGACGAACCACTCTAAATTCTGGTTTACATTTCATCTTGAGCAATTTACCTTTATTAGAAGTTATTTTACCTTCTTATTGATTTCTCTATGCTCACATACACTTTCAAATTAAAATCTTTACGAAACAATTTTCGTCAGAATTGGGTTTAATCGAAATGAAGATTTTTAAAACTGATAATTTTTTCGCTGTACTAATTCACCCCCCCCCCCCTCTTAGTGCTACTCTTGATCCTAACAATTAGTATCAGAGCAAGGTCACTCTCATTTGGTTTAAAACCAAAGAGATATGGCATTTATCGGCAACCAAGAGGGTCATTCAATTACACATCTGCACATGTTCAATGGGACGGATTACACATATTAGAAGACCTAGAATGAGGATCTTCCTAATTTTAATGGATTTCGAATTATGGAACATTGTAGAAAATTGGTTTCAAAAGTCTTCTCTTCCAATGAATGATTGGAATGAGTTAAAGAAGAAGAGTTTCGTTTTAAATACCAAGGCTATGAATGCCTTGTTTTGTGCTTTAGATAAAAACGAGTTCATTTGAGTATTCATTTATGAAACAACTTTTGATATTTGGCACATACTCAAAGTGACTCACGAAGACAATAGTAGAGTGAATGAGTCAAAAATTAATCTTTTAGTGCATACTTATAAGTTATTTCGGATAAAACCAAGTGAGACCATTAGAGACATGTACACCCAATTTATGGATGTCGTCAATGGTCTAAAAGGACTTGGTAAAAGTTTCTTGGATTTTGAACTTATTAATAAAATCTTAAGATCCCTTCCAAAGAGTTGGGATTCTAAAGTAACGGTCATTCAAGAGGCCAAGGATTTAAATAACTTTCCTATCGAAGAACTAATCAGGTCACTAATGACCTATGAGATGACTTGTAATACTCAAGAAGAGCTTGAGAACAACATTCCAAAAAATAGGAAGGATATGACACTAAGAACTTAAGAAGACCACTTGAAAGAAAATTCAAGTGATGAGGATCTTGATGATGACTTGGCACTCTTAACAAAAAAGTTTAAAAAATTTATAAAAAGGAATAAATTTAGAAATGACACTAAAAATAAATTTGAACCTAAGAAAGAACAAGTTGTATGCTACGAATGCAAGAAGCTGGGACATTTCAAAAGCAAATGCCCCCAAGCAAAGAAGAAACAACCAAAGAAGAAAAAGGCTCTTAAAGCAACGTGGGACGACTCAATTATATCTGAAGAAGAGGAGCAAACCAACACTGAGCAAGTTGCTCACTATGCGCTAATAGCTATTGGAGATGAGGTAAGTAGTTCATTAGATACAAGTTTATCTTTTGATGAATTACTAAGCGCTTTTCATGATTTATTCGATGAATATAAATTAATTAGCAAAAAATATAAATTATTAAAAAAGGAGCATGCCTCTTTTGTTAGTGATTTTGATAGACTAAAAATTGAGCATGATAATCTATCTCCTTGTACAAAATGCGATGAATTAGAAACACATAAAAAAGAAAATTCATAACTACATGAAACCTTAGAAAAATTTGAAATAAGTAGCAAATCCTTAAACATGATTCTTGCAAGCAATAATCATGTTCATAGAAGAGATGGAATCGGCTTTGTGAGTAACACTCATAAAAATCTAACCATGTTTGTTAAAGGTCCAACCTTGCATGTTTCACCCCAAAACAAATGTAACTTTTGTTATAAATTTGGACATGTTGCTTATTAATATCTATTTAAGAAATGTAGTCCATATAATTTGATTTGGGTTCCTAAAGGAACCGTAAAGAACTCCAAGCAAAATTATAAGTTAAGCCGATTGATTTTTGAGGCACCCAAGGTCAAATGGATACCTAAAAAATCATCCTTTTTTGTAGAAACGTTTATCATCATAAGTTAGGAGCAAGAGATGGTACCTTGATAGTGGATGCTTAATGCATATGACTAGAGATTCATCTCAATTCTCTAAGCTCACTAGCCTAGACGAAGGATATGTCACATTCGGAGATAACAATAAGGGTAAAATCATTGGCAAAGGAATCATAGGTAACAAATCTAACTTTTTTATTGAAGATGTATGTTGGTTGATGGTTTAAAGCATAACCTTTTGAGCATTAGTCAATTGTGTGATAAAGGATATATTATTATATTTGAATCCAATACTTGCATTATTGAAAAACCATACAAAAACATATCTATGATTACTCTAAAATAAAATAATGTATACACTATTTACATTGATTATCTTTGTAATGAAATGTGTTTTTCGATTTTGAACGATGATGCTTAGATTTGGCATAGGAGATTAGGTCATGTTAGCATGAAACTAATCTCTCAAATCTCATCTAAAGGACTTGTAAGAGGAATTTCTCACATTAAGTTCGTTAAAGACAATGTGTGTGATGCATGTCAATTAGGAAAACAAATAAAAAGTAGTTTCAAATCAAAGAACTAAATAAGCACCTCTAGGCCATTGCAACTAATCCATATGGACTTATTCGGACCAATTGCTACTTCAAGCCTAGGAGGTAGCAAATACGCCTTTATCATTATGGACGATTATAGTAGATATACTTGGCCTTACTTCTTGGCACACAAAAGTGATTGCTTTAGGTATTTTTCTAAGTTTTACAAATTTGTTCAAAATGAAAAGGGCTTTATGATTTCATCAATTCAAAGTGATCACGGTAGTGAATTTCAAAATCATGATTTCCAAGAATTTTATGAATCTAATGGATACAACCATAATTTCTCTACTCCAAGAAATCCCCAACAAAATGAAGTAGTAGAAAGAAAAAATAGAAACTTACAAGAAATGGTAAGAACCATGTTAAACGAACATAACCTACACAAATATTTTTGGGCCGAAGCCGTCAATACAGCATACTATGTCATGAATAGGGTTCTAGTAAGACCATTACTTTCCAAAACTCCTTATAAGTTATGGAACAACAAAAAACCCAACGTTACATATTTTAAAGTTTTCGGGTGTAAATATTTTATCTTGAATAAAAAAGATGCCTTAGGAAAATTTGATGCAAAATCTGACGAAAGAATTTTTCTTGGCTATTCTTCAATTTCTAAGGCCTTTCATATTTTTAATAAAAGAACTTTGGTTATAGAAGAATCTATTCATATTGTTTTTAATGAAGTTTTCGGAGTTAAGAAAAATGATCTTGATGATGATCTTAATTTTGATGCTTTGAATTTAAATGAAACCCTTTCTCTATCTAGCAACTTTGATGCATCTTCTTCTGAAACATCCTTACCCAAGGAATTGAAGTATGTAGATGCTCATCCTAAAGAGCTAATCATAGGAGACATATCAAAAGAGGTTCAAACTTGTTCTTCTCTTAAGAATTTTTGTGTCAACGCCACTTTTCTCTCCCGAATTGAACCTAAATGCATTAATGAGACCTTCAAAGATGATTCATGGGTTATCGCAATGCAAGAAAAGTTGAATCAATTTGAGAGAAATGAGATATGGAAGCATATTCCTAGGCTAAATGACCATTTAGTTATTGGTACTAAATGGGTCTTTAGAAACAAGCAAGATGAATTTGGTATCATTGTTAGAAACAATGCTAGATTAGTGACCAGGGGTTTCAACTAAGAAGAATGTATCGATTAGGAAGAAACCTTTGCTCTTGTGGCACGATTAGAAGCCATAAGGATGCTCCTTGCATATGCTTGTAGTAATAATTTTAAGTTATTTCAAATGGATGTTAAAAGTATTTTTCTTAATGGCTTTATCTCCGAAAAAGTATATGTTGAACAACCTCTTGGATTTGAGAATGATAATTTCCCTAATCATGTGTTTAAATTGACTAAAGTTCTTTATGGATTGAAACAAGCCCCAAGGGCTTGGTATGAGAGACTTAGCTCCTTTCTTATTCAAAATAATTTTTCTAAAGGCAAGATCGATACCATATTATTTATTAAAAATTTTAAAAATAATTTTTTTATTATTCAAATTTATGTTAATGATATTATTTTTGGTTCTATGAATAAATGAATCATTTGCCAAAAGTATGAGCCAAGAGTTTGAAATGAGCTTAATGGGTGAACTAACTTTCATTTTAGGCATACAAATTAAACAACTTAGTAATGGTATTTTTCTTAGTCAAACAAAATATGCTTTATACTTGCTAAAAAGGTTTAATATGGATAGTTCAAAAGCTATCAACATTCCTGAGTATCTCCACTAAGTTAGACATTGACGAAAGTGGAGAAAGCTTTTATCAAAAAGCTTATAGGGGTATGGTAGGTAGTTTACTATACCTCACTGCAACTAGACCGAACATCATGTTTAGTGTAGGACTTTGTGCTAGGTTTCAATCTAATCCTAAGATATCTCATCTTAAAGTAGTTAAAAGAATTCTTAGATATCTTAAAGGAACTATTAATCTAGGATTATGGTATCTAAAATCTGATAAATTTGAACTAATTGCTTATGCTGATACGGATTTTGCTAGATATAGAATAGACAGAAAAAGTACATCCGGAACTTGTCAATTCTTAGGTCATGCACTTGTCTCTTGGTCTTCCAAGAAGCAAAACTCGATTGCACTATCTACAACCGAAGCCGAATACATATCTGCGAGTTCATATTGTGCTCAAGTTATATGGATGAAAAATACATTAGAAGATTATAAGATACACCTTAAGAACATTCCCATAAAATGTGATAACACAAGTATAATATGTTTAACGAAAAATCCTATTCAACACTTTAGAACTAAACATATTGACATTAGGCATCACTTTATATGAGATCATGTCAATAATCATGATGTAATCCTAGAGTTTATTGATATGAAACATTAATTAATTGACATCTTTATAAAATCTTTAAGTGAAGAACAATTTGATTTTATTAGAAGGGAGTTAGGAATGTTAAGTTGTCCAAATGCATGAATTTGATGTATATCTTTTCCGGACTTTCTCAATTCTTTAAAGCTTTCATGAAATTATTTCATAAATAAGGCTTTCATGAAATTCGAAATATAAATCTACTAAGTATCAAATTTATTTTATAAAAAAAAAACTTAATGATGTTTGATACATGGAATTGACAAATGTATCACTCACGAATTTTACTCTTATAAATATTTAATGTGAAATGGATTTGATGTGATGCTCCTCTCATTATGAAGTTTTTTCGTAAAATTCTCTTTTATGCGATGCTCCTCTGATTATGAAGTTTTTCATAAATTTCTCTTTCATGTGATACTCTCTCCCATGAATTCTTTCTTATTCTTCACATGAAAAATGAATTTTATAAATTTCAATGGATATTTTGATCCTTGAAAGATGAATTTTTGTGTAAGATGATTAATTGCAAGAACGGCGATTTGATTTCATATGATATTTTGACTCAAATCATTTCATAAATTAGGTTCTTAATGGATTCCCTCCTTACCTTCCTTCCTCTTCTTCATGCAAAGTTTTTGATGACAAAGGGGGAGAAGTTGATGGAATATATCTCTTGAATGTTGATAACTTTTGATATTAAGAACTTTTGAATGTTACCATGCAATGATGCAATATCGATTGGATAAACTGGTGTGAAACTTGCATGAATTTTTACCACACTTTCATTATTGAATTGTTCTCCTTTTTGTTGACGACAAAGGGAGAGAAATAATATCAAAATATGATAAATTGATAATAAAATTGGCATTATAAATGTATGCAATGTATACTATCGTAAATGCTTATCACAAATACTTGTATGTATTGTGAATGCTTGAAATATGATTGGTATTGTCAAATACAATAAATACTTGTATGTGTTGTGAATGCTTGAAATATGATTGATATTGTCAAATACAAATGCTTGAAACATATCAAAATGTGGCATGATTACTTACAAATGTTTTAATTCCTATTATTATGCTTGATTTCGTATCAAAATAATAAATGTTTATCATGATTACCATGCTTTATTTCGTATTGGAATCATGCCTCGACTTGATGAATCATCATTTTTTTTATTTTAATATTTAAAATTTCTATCATATGTAAAAATGATGATTGCTTACCATATTTCTATGTTGAACTTGAAAATGGATGTCATGTCTCGACATTATTTTTGTTGATAAATACGTGGCATCATATTTTAAGAATGTTAAATCATGTTAATACATATAAATAAGTTTAAATGAACTAAATTTATCGGTTTGATACTTGAATTCAAAGTCCTTGAATTCAAGAATGTTTTTTCTCAAGTATGGCATATATATAGGCGAAGTTAAGGTTAACTCCATCATCAATTGATTATCATCATAAAAAAGGGGGAGATTATTGAATCTCGGATTTTGATGATGAAATCAATTGTAAATTGTTTGATCTAATCCATATGTTGAGAAAAGTGTGCAGGATTAACTATAATAGTAGTAAGATATATAGTAGGTATTATGCCGAAGTCAAGGTCAAGATCTCGTTGGGAGTTCAAGAGTTCGTCGAAAGTCCGGACGCTCGTCGGAAGTTCTACTAGAACCAACCGAGAAGTCTATGAGTTTGTCAAAGAAGCTCATCGGAACTCGCTAAGAATATCATCGTAAAGTCCAGGAGCTTGACGGGAGTCTGCCGAAACATTATTGGGAATTCGTCGGAAGTTCACCGGAAGATCATCGGAAGCTCGTCAAAAGAGCAATTAATATATCAGAACAAGAGTGCTTTAATTATGTCTTAGTTATTGTAATTAGACCAAAAATTGAGTTAGGATTGAGAGGTAATCCTACTAACTTAATTAGGGGCCAATTGGGCCCTTAACAGGGCTGAATTGGGCCAGATTGAATAGCTCATTCAACACCTAAAATCATGATCGACGGTGGCACCGCTAGGGCTGGCGGTGGCACCACTTGGGAGACCCAGTCTCCTAGGTGGTTTGGGTTGTGGTACCGTTGGCAGTTAATGCTGCCAACGGTGGTATCGCTGATAGTTAATGCTGCCAGTAGTGGTACTACCCCTATCAGGCATTGGTACCACTAGAACTTGATCTCCGAGCTCTGTTAGGCGGTCGTACCACTCAGACTGGGCGATAGTATCACCCAGTGTCAAGTGTCAAGTGGTGGTACCACCTAATAATGGTGGTGGTACTACCAGTACCCCAAAATCTAAGGATATGACACTTTTTGGCTCCAATTTTGAAGTCAATTAGGGCCTATAAATACCCCCACTTTTTTGCATGAAAAGGCACGAAAGCATTGGCATAATCTTGAATTTTTTAGTGTTAAAGTGTTACAAAAGTGCTAGAGTCCTCCTCCTCCCTTTCTAAGTGTTGAGATCATTCAAGAGAGGTGTGAGACTTATAAGAGTTATCTCCTAAACCCATGAAAAGGAGAAAGCATTGTAAAAGGTTGTTGGTCTTCGCCTATTGAAAGAAGACCATTAGTAGACGCCGGTGACTTCGACAAAGGAAGAATCCAAAAGTGGATGTAGGTCACAATGACCGAACCACTCTAAATTTTGGTTTACATTTCTTCTTGAGCAATTTACCTTTATTGCAAGCTACTTTACCTTCTTATTGATTTTTCTATGCTCTCATACACTTTCAAGTTAAAATATTTATGAAACGATTTTTGTCGGAATCGGGTTTAATCGAAATGAAGATTTTTGAAATCGATAATTTTTTCGCTGTACTAATTCACTCCCCCCCCCCCCCCCCCCCTTCTTAGTGTTGCTCTTGATCCTAATAGAAAGAAAGTTAATTCATCCATTAAACTCATTTTAAACTCTTGGCTCAAACTTTTGGTAAAAGACTCACTTAAAAACTCATTTGAAGAACTAAAATGATATCATCAACAAAAATTTAAACTATAAGAAAATTATTTTTAAAATATTTAATAAACAATGTGGTATCAACCTTGCCTTTCAAAAAATTATTCTTAATTAGAAAGGAACTAAGTCTCTCATACTAAGCCCTTGGGGCTTGTTTCAAAACATAGAGAGTCTTAAACAACTTAAAAACATGATTCAAAAAAATAGCATTCTCAAATCTAGGCAGTTGTTCAATATAAACTTCATTAGAAATAAAGATATTAAGAAAAGTACTTTTAACGTCCATTTGAAATAACTTAAAATTATTATAACTAGCATAGGCAAGGAGAATCCTTATGGCTTCAAGTCTAGCTATAGGAGTAAATGTTTCTTCGTAAGCGATACCTTCTTCTTAGTTGAAACATTTAGCTACTAGTCTAGTATTTCTAACTCTGATACAAAGTTCATCTTGCTTGTTTCTAAAGACCCATTTAGTACCAATTACTAAATGACCATTAGGTCTACGAATAAGCTTACATACCTTATTTCTCTCAAATTTATTTAACTCCTCTTATATTACAATAACCCATGAATTATCTTTTAGGGCTTCGACAATACATTTTGGTTCAATTTGAGATAAAAATATTGCATTCGTACAAAAATTTGTAAAAGAATAACGAGTTTAAACACCTTTTGATATATCTCCAATGATAAGTTCATTAGGATGAGCATCTACATACTTTCATTCCTTAGGTAAGGATTCCTTGAAGTAGATGCATCTAAGTTACTAGGGAGAGGTGAATTATCATTTAAATTCAAAGTATCCAAATCAAAATTATTTTTCTTAAATTTAAAAATTTTATTAAAAATAATATGAATAGATTTCTCTATAACTAAAGTTCTTTTAGTAAAGACACGAAAAACTTTAGACACAGAGGAATAACCAAGAAAAATGTCTTTATCAGATTTTGTATCAAAATTTTCTAAGACATCTTTTTCATTTAAAATAAAATATTTACAATCAAAAATTTTAAAATATAAAATATTGGGTCTTTTATTATTTCATAATTTATATGGAGTTTTGGAAAGTAATGATCTTACGAGAACCTTGTTCATGACATAACATGTCGTGTTAATGGCGTTGGCCCAAAAATATTTGGGTGGGCTATGTTCATTTAACATGGTTTTTGCTATTTCTTATAAGCTCCTATTTTTTCTTTCAACTATATTTTGTTGTAGATTTTTTGGAGTAGAGAAATTATGATTATACCCATTTGACTCATAAAAATCTTAAAAATCATGGTTTTAAAACTCACTACCATGATCACTATGAATAGATGAAATAATAAAACTCTTTTCATTTTGAACAAGTTTATAAAATTTTAAAACATATTTAAAGCAATCACTTTTGTGTACTAAGAAGTATGTCCAAGTGTATCTACTATAATCATTAATAATTATAAAGGTATATTTACTACCTCCTAGGCTTGTTGTATTAATTGGTCCAAATAAATCCATATGATCAATTGTAGTGGTCTACAGGTGCTTATTTGATTTTTTGATTTGAAACTACTTTTTATTTGTTTTCCTAGTTGACATATCTCACAAACTTTGTTTTTGACAAACTTGATGCTAGGCATTCCTCTTACAAGTTTTCTAGTTGAGATTTGAGAGATTAGTTTCATACTAGCATGACCTAATCTCCTATGTCAAAGTCAAGTATTATTGTTTAAAACTGGAAAGCATGTTTCATCACAAAAATCATCAATATCAATTGTATACACATTATTACGTTTTTAGACAATTATAGATATATTTTTGTTTAGTATTTCAATTATATAAACATTAGATTCAAATTTAATAATATATCCGTTATCACACAATTGACTAATATTTAGTAGATTATGTTTTAAACCATCTACTAATAGCACGTCTTTAACAAAAGGTTTGACTTGTTATCTATGGTTCCTTTGCCAATAATTTTACCTTTATTGTTATCTCCAAAGGTGACATATCCTTCATCTTGACTAGTGAGCTTAGAGAATTGAGTTGGATCCCCAATAATGTGCCTTAAGCATCCACTATCAACGTACCATCTTTTGCTCCTAACTTGTGATTGTAAACACATCTACAAGAAAGAGGGTTTTCTTTTAGGTACATATTTAACTTTGGATCCCTCATAAATAGATCTACATATCATTGAGAGATTTATGGTTCCTTTAGGAACCTAAACTAATTTGTGTGGATTATACCTTTTAAATGAATATTTGTAAGCAAAATGATCATATTTTTCATAAAAATTATATTTTTCTCTAGGTGAGACATGTAATGTAGGTCCTTTAACGAAGATAGTTAGCTTTTGTTAAGTGTTACTTACAAAGCCAATTCCTTCCTTTCTATAAATATAACCTTTATTAACAAGAATCATGTTTAAAGATTTGTTGCCTATTTTAAATTTTTTTAATATTTCTTATAGCAATAAAATTTTCTTTTTAAATGACTCTAACTCTTCACATTGAGTATAAGGAGTTAACATACACTTATCATGCTCATTTTTTAATTTTCAAGTTCACTAGAAAGAGAAATATAATCCTTTTTCAATAATTTATATTTTTTACTAACTAATTTACATTCATCAAACAAATCATGAAAAACACTTCATAATTCATCAAAAGATAAATGAGCTTCGATTGAATTACTTACCTCATCTCTAAATGTCATTAATGTATAGTTAGTAACTTCTTCTTTGTTGGTTGGCTCCTCATCTTCGGATGCTCTTGAATCGTCCCAAGTAGCTTTGAGCATTTTTTTTTCTTTGATAGCTTCTTCTTCACTTGGGGACATTCATTTTTTAAGTGCCCCAGCTTCTTACATTCATAGCATATTATTTGGTCCTTTTTTAGCTCAGTTTTATTCTTAATGTCTTGTTTTATTTTGTTCTTTTTTAAGAATTTTTTAAACTTTCTTGTACGGAGTGCCAAGTCATCATCATCATCATCACTTGAATTTTTACCTAAGTGGCTTTCTTTGGTTCTAAGTGTCATGTCTTTTCTATGGAAGGTTGTTCTCAAGTTCATCATATGCTATACATGTCATTTCATAAGCCATCAAAGATCTGATAAGTTCTTCAGTGGAGGATTTGTCCGACCATTGGAAGACATCTTTTTTCAGTAAAGAAGTGAGAGGTGCACTAATATTCTCATAGTCCTTAACAAATTTTCAGTAGTAGCCCATTAGTCTAAGGAACCTACCCAGTAATTTCACGTTTATAGGTTTCGGCCAGCCTTAGATTGCTTCAATTTTTGTTGGATTTACTGCCACTCCTTCTTCTGATATTATGTGCCCAAGGTACTCTACCTTTTGCTAAAGAAAGTTGCACTTTGGTTGCTTCACAAAAAGAGTATTCTCCCGAAGGATCATCAAAATAACCCATAAATGCTAAAAGTGAGTCTTAAGAGATGGGCTGTAAATGAGAATATCATCGAAAAATATCAGCACAAATTTACAAAAAAAGCTCCAAAAAATATTGTTTATGAGGCTTTGAAAGGTTGAAGGAACATTAGTGAGTCCAAAAGGCATTACCAAGAATTCATAATGGCCATCATGTGTGCGGAATGTAGTTTTTAGAATGTTGTCTTCACATACCCGAATTTGGTGGTAATTGGATTGGAGGTCTAACTTCGTGAAGACTCAAGCTCCTTTTAACTCATCAAGAAGTTCATCCACTATTGGTATCTTGTTAACAAGTTTAAAATTAGAAAAACTTTTACCAAGTGCTTTTAGACCATTGAAGACATTCGTAAAATGGGTGTACATGTCTCCAATAGTCTCGCTTGGTTTCATATGAAAAAACTCATAGCTATAAACCAAAAGATTAATTTGACTCTTTAACACTACTTGTGCCTTCGTGTGTGACTTTGAGTGTATGCCAAATATCATGTGCAGTTTCCAAATCATCTCAAAATTGCTTTCAACAATCTTCCACAACTCAAAATCCATAGAGAGTAAGAAAATTCGCATTCTAGTTTTTCAATACGTATAGTCTATCTCATTGAACATAGGAGGACGAGTGATAGAATGACGCTTTTAATTGCCAACAAAAATCATCTCTCTTCGGTTTTAAACCAAATAGAGAGTAACCTTACTATGATACCAATTGTTAGGATCAAGTTGGCACTAAGAGAGACGGGTGAATTAGTACTTTTGGAGAATTACATTGATCATAAAAATTTATATGATAAAACCATATCAAAAAGACATTTAAGCTTAAAGATGTTTGTAGGAGAGTGATGAAGATGTAAAGTAGTTGCAAAGTAAGTAAATAGCAAAGAAGAGAAAGCACACTAATTTTATAACGGTTCAGTCATTGTGACCTATATCCACTCTCGATTCCTCCTCCATTGAGGCCACTAATGTCCACTAACAGTCTTCCTTTAATGGGCGAACATCAACTATCCTCTTACAACTCTTTCTTCTTTTCACAGGTTTAGGAGATGAGCTTTACAAGTCTCACACCTCTCTTAGAACGGTCACAAAGCTAAAGGAGGAGGACACTTAATATTTTTCCAACAATTTTACAACCCAAAATCTTAAGACTTTTGTTCACACTTTCATACCCTTTCATATAGGAAAGAGTGGGGTATTTATAGGCCCCAATGACTTCAAAAATGGAGTAAAAAATTATCTCATCCCTAGTTTCTAGGGTACTTAGGCAATACCACTGCCTAGTCTAGCGGTACTACTGCCTAATAGTCTCAAAGACTGGGCTCTAGTGGTACCACCGCCTGCAGGCATTAATGGCCGACGGTACCATTGCTCAGTCTGAGTGGTACCACCGCCCATACCACTTGGGAGGCCGAGCCTTAGACGATTCCACTACATAGTCTAGGCGGTGCCACTGCTTGACGTGGCTCTAAGTGACTGAATGGGACATCCAATCGACCTAATTCAACTTTGTTTTGGGCCTAGTTAGCTTTTAATTGAGTTAGTAGGATTTCTTCCAAAACTAACTCAAATTAAAGTTCTAACTATGATAGTTAAGGCCAAAACTCCCGATGAACTTTCGATGAGCTTTCAGTGAACTCCTGGTGAACTTTCGGTGAGCTTTCACTACATCGTCCGATCCTTTAGTGTATCCCCCGATTTATCCGGCCCGATGCCTGATCATTAACTCCGGCCCAACATTCGATTCTTCTTTAATTGTTTTACATTTTTCACGATCATAGTTAGTCTTACATCACTTATCTCAACATATAGATTAGATCATTAATTCATCAATTGATTTCATCATCAAAATCTGAGATTCAACAATCTCCCCCATTTTTATGATGACAATCAATTGATGATAGAGTTATCCTTAACTCTCCCTATCTATATGTCATATTGAGATAAGGCACACTTGAATTCAAAAGGAATCACAACTTTTGAATTCAAATGAAACAATTTTGATCATAGTAATCAAATACAATATATCAAAATTTCATACATTGTGCATCATTATAGTTTCAAGTAATTAAAGTATAACATGCACAATTTCATCACTTCATGTATATTAACATATCAATATCACTTTGGGCATAATGTACATGATACTAAAGCATACATCACTTCACTTCATGCATGATACCAAAATTAACATAATTTTGGGCATAACATCCATAATACCAAAGCATTAATATTTTCAATCATTTTGGGCATGACATACATGATACTAAAGTATTTTTTAACCATTTATCACTTCATGCATGATACCAAATTCAACATCATTTTGACATGATTCTAAACATTCATCATCTCTTCCCCTTTGTCATCATCAAAAAGGAGAATCATTCAATAGGTATTTGAACTATATAACGTTTACTCTATTTTATGTAAGCTAATAAATTTGTGAAATGAGAAGCTAAGCAAAAACTTTGTAAGATAACCACTTTTTCTTCTTGAAATAGGCAAGCTAGCATTTCTCTTTAGATGTGCAAGTACTTTTTGGTTCATATGTACAAACTAGCATTTTTACTTTTCTTGAGATACTAACAAGTATCTTTCTCCCTTTTGTTATAATAATAAGAAGAAGAAGAAGAAGGGAGAAATTCATTCATCACAAGAAAAGTCAAGTTATAAGAATCGAGCTTTCGGTGACCTTTCGACAAACTTCCAACGAGCTTTTAGTGAACTCCCAATGAACTTTCGATAAGCTTTCGGTGAACTCCCAATGAACTTTTGGTGAGCTTTCACTACATCATCCGATCCTTCAGTGTATGCCCCAATTTATCTGGCCTGATGCTTGATCATTGACTCCGGCCTAATATTCGATTCTTCTCTAATTGTTTTGCCTCTTTCACGATCGTAGTTAGTCCTGCATTACTTATCTCAACACATATATTAGATTATTAATCCATCAATTGATTTCATCATCAAAAGCTGAGATTCAACAACTATCACTACTTGGGGCAATAGTCTTGCTTACCCCATCTTACTTAATTCACCATGGTACTTCATTATAGCAAGACTATGAATCTTCATTATTTGCTCGAATCACTTTCTTCTTTTGATATCACCTATCATAAACTTAACTAAAATTACTGAAGTCATAAGACACACTTGTGTTATCCATCCGCAAAGGGTTAGTCTAGAAGCAACCTCACTTGGGTCCTAAAGGACCTATAAATGAATAAATTGATTAATTTAGAAAATGAGTGATAAATAAGTCTCGACATCTTGTAAAAGAGGATAGTTTTATAAGTAATTCAGCAAAGAGAAAAGAGAGGAAGGGAAAATAAGGATATTAAAATACAAAAATTTAATTACATATCCACAAATGACTACTCACTAGGTGTCAGGCATGTTGATAAGTTCTTGTAGATTTTACACGTGAACTTATGAGAATCCATTCAATACCTAATACTACCCATGTAGATTATGGTGTTTTATTGATATTATGAGTTTATAAGTAATTACTAATAATTTTTTAATTTACTTTAGGTTTTATAGAGTTATCAAGTGATATGTTAAATAATTATAAATTACATGTTTTACAGAGTGTGTGAATGAAAATTAAATATTTTAATTACCTCAAATTTTATGTTTTGGATCCTAAGTTTAGATTATGGATAATTAAAAAATATTCTATCTATGATAGGTTTACATCTCTATGTTGTTATTTTGACGGTGTGGCAAATTTTAACCTAGATTTTATTAAGAAATCTCCAAAATAACCCTTACAAAAATATGGGTATAACATGTGTCCACCATTATATGCTATTCAACCATTGAGTTTAATTGATCCTATGCATTAGCTCTTGAACCCCTCTTTGTATTACTTTGCCGTCATATGCTCCCTTAATTGATCCCGTAATACATTCAACAAATGCATTGCTTCTATCTAGGATTCTTGCGACTCTTCATCATTATTACTAGATTCAAAACTACTCGAACTAAAGGTGATAACTTTACTCCTTGCCCAATCTTGGGGGGTGGATTGATGATGTCAATATTAAATGCTTGCTTTTGTAGGTATGCTTTCACCATCTATAGCCCTTTGCACAAAGAAGCATTCGTCAATCTTTGGGCTTTAGTCATTCGAACTTGGCCCCTGTGAGAACTCTTGTTCTTCTACTCGGCCATAGTTGCCTTCCTTTGGGAATGCTTAATAAGCAATATTTTGAAGATTGTTTCTTCTTTGAATCCTCTATGGAAATAAAGTCAGTGAGCCTTTCAGCCCATCGAGGAATTACATTGATGTAATTCCTATTATGCCCATGGCTTCAAGCCATCGAGAAAGCTAAACAACTTATCCTTCGTAAACATGTCTTATATGTCCAACATCAATATTGAGAATGACTTCATATAACCTCAAATGGAAGTGTATTGTTGGAGTTGTCTTAGCTTCCTTCATGTGACGAACTTAGTATTCTTACGTAGGAATTGAGTTCTCAACTCCCGCTTCAAAATCCTCCTATGTGTCCACTTGACATCGATTTTATTGGATCTCTTCCCACCAAGTTGTTAGGATCGAGAGCACTAAGAGGAGGGGGGGTGAATTAGTGCAGCGGAAAACTTTCTGCGATTAAAATCGAAAGCTGCGTTCGAACAATAAAAATAACTTCTGTATGAAAGTTGATACTAAGCAAGGTTAAAGTCAAATTATGCAGGCAGTTTGCAGCTATGATGAAAACCAGAATATCGGCGCAAACTGAAATCCGGCGTTCGTATGAAGAAACTGATTTACGTCTAAATGCTGATTCGTAAATCACTTGATTAGATAAGACGCAGTTTAAGCAGGAGTATAAAGGCAGTGTGCAGTTATGGTAAAGCTTAAAACGTAAATGCAATCTGCAATATGATGATCATACGAAAAAGCAAATTTATGTCTAAACGCAGATTTACGTCTGAACCTTGAAACTCGTTCGTAAAATCGCAGAGGGCAGTAAGCTATTGAGAAGTTTGCAGTGAAGGTAAAATGCTCAAAGGAAATGCAAACCGAGATAAAGAGTGGTTCGGTCAATCTTGACCTACTCCACTTTTGGCTTCCTCCACCGACGAGGTCACCGACGTCAACTAGAGGCCTTCCTTCAATAGGCGAAGGCCAACCACCCTCTTACAGATTCACTCCTTTTGACGGGCTTAGGAGACAACCCTTATAGAAGTTTTCTCTCCTCTCTTTACATCTCAAACTTTGAAGAACAGAAAGAGGAGAACTAGCAGTTTTGAGCTCTAAGAACCACAGAAAGACAGCAAGATTTCGAGTGTGTGTTCTATGCTTTTAGTGCTGAATGGGTGGGGTATTTATAGGCCCCAACCCAGTTCAAATTTGGAGCTCAAATCTGTCAATTCCTGGAATTCCGGGATCAGGCGGTTGCACCTCCTGACTGGGGCGGTTGCACCGCCTGGCAGAGCTCGAAGACTGAGCCTCTGGGCGGTGCCACCTCTATCAGGGGCGGTTGCACCTCTCTGCCAGAGCTCGAAGACCGAGCTCAGGCGGTTGCACCGCCTGATTGGGGAGGTTGCACCGCCTGGCAGAGCTCGAAACTTGAGCTCTAGCAGTGCTACCTCTTGACAGAAGAGGTTGCACCGCCCAGTCTCGCTGGGAGACATAGCCTGGGTGGTGCTACCTCCTGGCTTGGGCGGTTGCACCTCCCACAGCAATCAGGGTCCGAATGAGTTAATCCATTCGGCCCAATTTGATTCTTTCAAGGGCCCAATTGCCCCAAGATTAAGCTAATGGGATCACCTCCCATTTCTAACTTAATCAATGTGCTAACTACGATTATTTCCTAAGACATATTCTGCAGCTTGCTCCGGTGCTTCAATCGCTTCTTCCGGCGAGTTTCCGGCGAACTTCCGTCGATCATCCGACGAACCCTCGATGATCCTCCTGCGGACTTCCGGCAAACTCCTGGACTTGCGACGATCCACTTGGCGAGTTCCGATGAGCTTCTTTGGCAAGCTTATGGACTTCTCGGATTTGTTCCCGCAGAACCTCCGACGACTGTCCTAACTTCCGTCGAGCTCTCGAACTCCCAACGTGATCATTGTCTTGACTCCGGCGCAACTCCTGCTGCATGTCTTACTTTCATCGTAGTTAATCCTGCACATATAAACAAAACTTCGATCGAGACAATTAATCCTAAGCAATTAACCAAGTTGTCCGGCATGTCATTGGTCCCTCGACGCTTCGTCCGATTCTTCGGCGCATCGTCCTTTCCTACGGCCTATTGCTCAATCAGCCAGTTGGCTCCGCAACTCCGATATCCTTGGCACAATACCCGCTCTTCTTGGCCCGATGCCCGAGTCCACGGCCCGAAGCCTTTTGTCGATACGTCGACCGATCCGCCGGCCCGACGTCCAATCTTCTGACATGTTCCTCCGGCACAACATGATTTTCCTGCTTTAATTGTCTCATCCTGATCGAGGCATCCTGCGTCACTCAAAACGTAGATTAAATCATAAACATATATCAAGTAATTTCATCATCAAAATACGAGATTCAACAATCTCCCCCTTTTTTATGATGACAACCACTTGATGACGGAGTTAAACTTAACTCCTGGAGTTTAAACAAACTCCCCCTATCAATATGCCATATTGATATAAACTCTTAGATTCAAAAATCTAAGCAACATGTCATCATAAACGGAGTTAACCTTAACTCCCAGAGTTTAAACAAACTCCCCCTATCAATATGCCATATTGATAGAAACTCTTGGATTCAAAAATCCAAGCAACATGTCATCATAAACTTATGCATAACATGTCATGTCATCAACATACTTCTCCCCCTTTGTCATCAACAAAAAGGAGAAGTACCACAATCAAGTGTTTGTGATGTAAGTTTAATTCATTGCATGAAAAACATAATATCTATTGTTACCATCATGCAAGTTTGCTATCATCAAATGGTAAGATATCAATATGTAAAATTGCGATTCAAATTCTTGATATCTTAACATGATATGACATTCATAGCACCTATTCATATGAATGCTGCTTTTGATATCTCATCATAATATGACATTCATGACATCTATTCATATTCTTCAAATATGGCACTCATAGTATCAATTTATATATTTCTCCCCCTTTATCATCAACAACAAGGAGAACGATATAAGCAAATTTTAAATATAAGTGCGATGCCATAAGTTGGTTCATGTCATTTTCCAACAGTGAGTGATAGGATACCAATTATGCAAACATCTCGAGGAAAACATGACATGGAGATAGCTTTTATTGCTTCTTCCTTTTTATTTGTTATCTTTTTACATGAAGGAGGAAAGCCATATGTGAAGTTCAAATCGATAATATATTAAAGCACACTTTATTTTTACAAGGATTAAGATATGTAAGTGAGTCAAATCCTTGTATGTAAAAATATCTTCCTTTTATAAGAGGGAATCATCAAATATGTTTCTCGAAAAATAATTTTGCATTTGCTAGATGATTCCATATGTCAAAAATCAATTATGTGAATTAAACTTGATATGACATATGCTTGTTAAGTTCGGAAGAGGATAATGTATCAAGAAAATCCAAAAATGAAATTTGACACTTTCATACATTCGGACAGGGTTTTACTAGAGATATTCAATTACAATCATGAAGGTAAAACATGCTTATTATCATGGAAATTTTTGTATTCAAGCACATAATTTCCAACATGTAATCATGGCAAGTAATTGTGTAAAATCATTATGGCAATCATTGTTTCACTCATCATTATAGCTTATCATGTATAATATGTAAAACCATCTAACATGATATAAATATTTATTTATTTATTTATTTATTTTTTTGAGCATTCATGATACACATCATACAAAAGCATATGCATCATTCCAAATCATAAATATTTCAAATCATCATGGTATTAATTTGTCACATTGCATCCTACCATGCATGATCGAAGCTTCTCATTTGCATACATCAAAATAAATTCATGAATATCTCATGCATTCATATCATCACTTGAGGAATATTGAAAAAGAAATAATTGGGTGATGAGATAAATATTTCATGAATACAAAGAATTGCATAAAAATCATATCATGAATACAAGGAATACAAGTCACAATCATTCAAGAGAAAAATCAAGATCATAATTTTGATAAAACTCATTTCAAATTTAAATCATCAAAATCATTTTTATGGCTCACAAAATTTATAACATAAATAGATTTATGATTTCATTGATAATATATTTTACCCCTTTTTAAGTGTTTCATTTTAAGTGATCGATTTCATGTTAGCATGCCTTTTCATTTATGAAAACATGCATCAATTTTTTTTTTTAAAAGCCACTGTTATTATCATGAAAATCGATAATCCATAAATATCAAGAATCATCATAATTTCAAAAATATATACTCATTAATCATAACTTCAAATTAAACATGATTTCATATACTCAAAATCGAGAAATAACAATGGAAATCAACATGATACACATTATTACTTCTCAACCACATATAGCATGATTTCATAAGGTATTTTTAATCAAAATCATTTTGTTTATCATAAACATGCAATTTTCATGATTATTTTCAAAATTACTAGAATGATAAGCATGATTCCTAATTTTTGTATTTTCATTATAAAATTATTAAACATGCAATTTTTAAGAAAATTAAATAAAAAAGAAAAATGCATTATGAAAAGCATTATGTAATTTCAAAGTAAATTAAAGGCATTTTGATTACCTCAGTGTCGAAAGGCGTAAAGGCGTAGTTTGTCACCTCGCCTTTGTTGATTTTCTCCTCGTCTTCGGAGGAGCTCGATTCATCCCAATTTTTGTTCTTCTTCTTGTGTTCAAAGTAAGTAGTTCCGTTCTTTTTACTTTTAAATTTTTGTTTCATTTGTTGTTTAAGTTCACCATCACTTGAACTTATGCTCGAGTGGTCTTCAAATGTTCTATGTCCCAAATCCTTCCTGTTCTTTAGAAGGTGGTTCTCAAGTTCTTCACGTGCATTGCACGTCATTTCATATGTGATCAATGAACCAATTAGTTCTTCAAGTGGAAAAATATTTAAATCTTTTGTTTCTTGTAAAGCCGTTACTTTTGAATCCCACTTCTTAGAAAGAGAACGCAAAATCTTGTTCACAAGTTCAGAATTTGAAAAACATTTGCCAAGAGCTCTTAAACCATTGACGACATCCGTAAAACGGGTGTACATGTCACCAATGGTTTCGCTTGGCTTCATTTGAAAAAGCTCGAAATCATGCAGTAAAATATTAACTTTCGAGTCTTTAACTCTACTAGTTCCCTCGTGCGTGATTTCAAGAGTGCGCCAAATATCGAAAGTCGTTTCGCACAAAGAAACCCGATTGAACTCATTTTTGTCCAAAGCGCAAAATAAGGCATTCATAGCCTTTGCGTTTAAAGAAAAATGCTTCTTCTCCAAATCCGACCATTCGTTCATCGGTTTAGAGGGAAGTTGAAAATTGTTTTCAACGATATTCCATAAATCCAAATTCATAGAAATCAAGAAAACTCTCATTCGAGTTTTCCAATAAGTGTAGTCCAATCCGTTAAACAACGGTGGACGAAAAACCGATAAGCCCTCTTGAAAGCCTTGAAGAGCCATTTCTCTCGGGTGTAAATCCGAAATGAGAAATACCCTGCTCTGATACCAACTGTTAGGATCGAGAGCACTAAGGGGGGGGAGGGGGGGGGGGGGGTGAATTAGTGCAGCGGAAAACTTTCTGCGATTAAAATCGAAAGCTACGTTCGAACGATAAAAACAACTTCTGTATGAAAGTTGATACTAAGTAAGGTTAAAGTCAAACTATGCAGGCAGTTTGCAGCTATGATGAAAACCAGAATATCAGCGCAAACTGAAATCCGGCGTTCGTATGAAGAAACTGATTTACGTCTAAATGCTGATTCGTAAATCACTTGATTAGATAAGACGCAGTTTAAGCAGGAGTATAAAGGCAGTGTGCAGTTATGGTAAAGCTTAAAACGTAAACGCAATATGCAATATGATGATCATACGAAAAAGCAGATTTATGTCTAAACATAGATTTACGTCTAAACGCAGATTTACATCTGAACCTTGAAACTCGTTCGTAAAATCGCAGAGGGCAGTAAGCTATTGATAAGTTTGCAGTGAAGGTAAAATGCTCAAAGGAATTGTAAACCGAGATTTAAAGTGGTTCGGTCAATCTTAACCTACTCCACTTTTGGCTTCCTCCACCGACGAGGACACCGACGTCAACTAGAGGCCTTCCTTCAATAGGCGAAGGCCAACCACCCTCTTACAGATTCACTCCTTTCGACGGGCTTAGGAGACAACCCTTACAGAAGTTTTCTCTCCTCTCTTTACAACTCAAACTTTGAAGAACAGAAAGAGGAGAACTAGCAGTTTTGAGCTCTAAGAACCACAGAAAGACAGCAAGATTTCGAGTGTGTGTTCTGTGCTTTCAGTGCTGAATGGGTGGGGTATTTATAGGCCTCAACCCAGTTCAAATTTGGAGCTCAAATCTGTCAATTCCCGGAATTCCGGGATCAAGCGGTTGCACCTCCTGACTGGGGCGATTGCACCGCCCGGCAGAGCTCGAAGACTGAGCCTCTAGGCGGTGCCACCTCTGTTAGGGGCAGTTGCACCTCTCTGCCAGAGCTCGAAGACCGAGCTCAAGCGGTTGCACCGCCTGACTGGGGAGGTTGCACCGCCTCGCAGAGCTCGAAACTTGAGCTTTGGCGGTGCTACCTCTTGACAGAAGAGGTTGCACCGCCCAGTCTCGCTGGGAGACATAGCCTGGGCGGTGCTACCTCCTGGCTTGGGCGGTTGCACCTCCCACAGCAATCAGGGTCCGAATGGGTTAATTCATTCGGCCTAATTTGATTCTTTCAGGGGCCCAATTGCCCCAAGATTAAGCTAATGGGATCACCTCCCATTTCTAACTTAATCAATGTGCTAACTATGATTATTTCCTAAGACATATTCTGCAGCTTGCTCCGGTGCGTCAATCGCTTCTTCCGGCGAGTTTCCGGCGAACTTCCGTCGATCATCCGACGAACCCTCGGTGATCCTCCTGCGGACTTCCGGCTGTTGAATCTCGGATTTTGATGATGAAATCAATTGTCAATTGTTTGTCTAATCTGTGTGTTGAGATAAGTGTGCAGGATTAACTACGATGAAAGTAAGACATGCAGCAGGAGTTGCGCCGGAGTCATGACAATGATCACGTTGGGAGTTCAAGAGCTCGACGGAAGTTCGGACAGTCGTCGGAGGTTCTGCGGGAACAAATCCGAGAAGTCCAAAAGCTTGCCAAAGGAGCTCGTCGGAACTTGCCAAGTGGATCGTCGCAAGTCCAGGAGTTTGCCGGAAGTCCGCAGGAGGATCACTGAGGGTTCGTCGGATGATCGACGGAAGTTCGCCGGAAACTCGTCGGAAGAAGCGATTGACGCACCGGAGCAAGCTGCAGAATATGTCTTAGGAAATAATCGTAGTTAGCACATTGATTAAGTTAGAAATGGGAGGTGATCCCATTAGCTTAATCTTGGGGCAATTGGGCCCCTGAAAGAATCAAATTGGGCCGAATGGATTAACCCATTCGGACCCTGATTGCTGTGGGAGGTGCAACCGCCCAAGCCAGGAGGTAGCACCGCCCAGGCTATGTCTCCCAGTGAGACTGGGCAGTGCAACCGCCCCAGCCAAGAGGTGGCACCACCTCGGGCTTAGTCTCCGAGCGAGACTGGGCGGTGCAACCTCTTCTGTCAAGAGGTAGCACCGCCAGAGCTCAAGTTTCGAGCTCTGCCAGGCGGTGCAACCTCCCCAGTCAGGCGGTGCAACCGCTTGAGCTCGGTCTTCGAGCTCTGGCAGAGAGGTGCAACCGCCCCTGACAGAGGTGGCACCGCCCAGAGGCTTAGTCTTCGAGCTCTGCCAGGCGGTGCAACCGCCCCAATCAGGAGGTGCAACCGCCTGATCCCGGAATTCCGGGAATTGACAGATTTGAGCTCCAAATTTGAACTGGATTGGGGCCTATAAATACCCCACCCATTCAGCACTGAAAGCACAGAACACACACTCGAAATCTTGTTGTCTTTCTGTGGTTCTTAGAGCTCAAAACTACTAGTTCTCCTCTTTCTGTTCTTCAAAGTTTGAGTTGTAAAGAGAGGAGAGAAAACTTCTGTAAGGGTTGTCTCCTAAGCCCATTAAAAGGAGTGAATCTGTAAGAAGGTGGTTGGCCTTCGCCTATTGAAGGAAGGCCTCTAGTTGACGTCGGTGACCTCATCGGTGGAGGAAGCCAAAAGTGGAGTAGGTCAAGATTGACCGAACCACTCTAAATCTTGGTTTGCATTTCCTTTGAGCATTTTACCTTCACTGCAAACTTCTCAATTGCTACTGCCCTCTGCGATTTTACGAACAAGTTTCAACGTTTAGACGTAAATCTGCGTTTAGACGTAAATCTGCGTTTTGACGTAAATCTGTGTTTAGACGTAAATCTGCTTTTTTGTATGATCATCATATTGCAGATTGCATTTACGTTTTGAGCTTTACCAATACTGCACACTGCCTTTATACTCCTGCTTAAACTACGTCTTATCTAATCAAGTGATTTACGAATCAGCATTTAGACGTAAATCAGTTTCTTCGTACGAACGTCGGATTTCAGTTTGCACCGATATTCTGGATTTCATCATAGCTGCAAACTACCTGCTTAGTTTGACTTTAACCTTGATTAGTATCAACTTTCATACAGAAGTTGTTTTTATCGTTTGAACGCAGCTTTCGATTTTAATCGCAGAAAGTTTTTCGCTGCACTAATTCACCCCCCCCTCTTAGTGCTCTCGATCCTAACACCGGCAAACTCCTGGACTTGCGACGATCCACTTGGCGAGTTCCGATGAGCTTCTTTGGCAAGCTTATGGACTTCTCGGATTTGTTCCCGCAGAACCTCTGACGACTGTCCTAACTTCCGTCGAGCTCTCGAACTCCCAACGTGATCATTGTCTTGACTCTAGCGCAACTCCTGCTGCATGTCTTACTTTCATCGTAGTTAATCCTGCACATGTAAACAAAACTTCGATCGAGACAATTAATCCTAAGCAATTAATCAAGTTGTCCGGCATGTCATTGGTCCCTCGACGCTTCGTCCGATTCTTCGGCGCATCGTCCTTTCCTGCGGCCTATTGCCCAATCGGCCAGTTGGCTCCGCAACTCCGATATCCTTGGCACAATACCCGCTCTTCTTGGCCCGATGCCCGAGTCCACGGCCCGAAGCCTTCTATTGATACGTCGACCGATCCGCCAGCCCGACGTCCAATCTTCTGACATGTTCCTCCGGCACAACATGATTTTCCTGCTTTAATTGTCTCATCCTGATCGAGGCATCCTGCGTAACTCAAAACGCAGATTAAATCATAAACATATATCAAGTAGTTTCATCATCAAAATACGAGATTCAACACAAGTTTCCCACTAAAGTTTTGTATTCTCATTCAAATATATGATTACTATAGAAACTTTGATTTCTTTATAATTGGGCCTCATTGCCCAGAAGTATTATTACTCTATGTCGAATAAAATGTTCTCAAGCTCCTTCGTATTCGTATCACTAGCATCATTGTAGCAATGCGACTCGAGTGCCCTCATATTTTATGGTAGATCAACACATGTTATTCCCTCTTGCATGAAGAGCTCTTATGAGCAACATAATTCTCATCATGAGATCTGCCACGACATCCTATAAGTATTGCGCAGATTCTTGTTTGTCTTCCATCAATCAATTGACTTTAGACTTGACTTAGTCAGTTTGAGATTTCACCTTCTATTATGAGTTTTCTATATCAAGAAACCTTCTTTGGCATTGGTAAAGTTCCTCTAAACTTGTTTTGAGAAATTGATGTGAGTTTATATAGACATAAGCCTTACCTTATGACTATTATGCTTCACAGTTGGCATTTTGGATTGAGCTTCATTAACTTATAGAGAATAGCCAACTTTTTGCTCGCTATTCTTACTGCCCTAATAGCTTGAAAGTGAATTTCTACTTGTAGCCCACCTAGCGTTGGTTGGGACAATGGTCCCACTTACCCCATCTGCTTGATTCACCATGGTAATTCACTATAGTGAGATTGTGAATCTTTATTGTTTATTCAAATTGCTTACTCACTTTAATATTGTTTGTCATAAACTTAGTTGAAATTATTTAAATTATGAAATATCATTATGTTATTCATTTGCAAAGGGTCAGTTTGAAAGCAACCTCCTTAGATCTCAAAAGATCTACAAAAGAATAAATTGATTAATTTAAAAATTAAGTAATAAATAAGTCCCGATGTCTTGTAAAGGAGGATAGTTTTATAAGCAATTTAACAAATACTTATTATGCAAAAGAAAAAATAAATGAAAGAAAAACAAGGATATTGGAATACAAAAGAATAGTTGCATATCCAGAAACGATTGCTCACTAATGTCAAGCATGTTGGTTAGTTTTTATAGATTTTATATGCGAACTTGTGAATCCATTCAATAGTCAACACTACTCCAAACCTTCATCTACCCTTGTGCCACTCAGAAAGTTCCAAGAGGTTGAAATAACTGATATTTTGTATCGCATATAGAACTTATAAAAAATAGACAATTATAAAAAAAATTAGGTTATTTTAGAGTAATTTTACTTATTTTAGTGAGTGATTGTTATGTAGCTTTACAAACTGTTACTTGTAGTTTGTAAGTAAAAAGGAAAAAATATGTTATTGAATGAATATACAAACAAATAAAGGTGGTGAATGATATGATGATGTAGGTGTTACGGGTGTGCAAAGATCATCAGTGACAACTTGGGCTGTCCTTTCGATCCTCTATCCTCTATGTATATTTGTATAAGAGGATCAGTGGGCAATTCCTCAACAAGTGTCTTGTTCTAATATTACTATCCCATCTTAAACTGATTTACCCACCCCAACCGCTCCTTCAAACTTGTATCTCATTCCCTTTGTAGTTGGGTAATCCTCCCAACCATAACGCGAGGGAGTCATTAATCGACCGGGAGTCATTAATGGTACGGGTCACAAATTTCGAAGCAAATAGTCTGTTTGGGTTACGATTCGGTTTATTTGGCTCATCTGATCGAATCAAACCTTCGTCACCCGAGTCACATAAATCCAACGTGCACGTTGCGTGGTTGCATAAAAAGCTCCATGAAGCAGAGCGTCGAGTTCGTCCACGTGAAGTGTCGCGTGCAAGCTCATGTCATCCCTCTCCTGACCGTGGACGGTCGAGTTCTACCGCATTCTCGTTTGTACGATGCCCAACCTACTACAAATGCCGGTGGTGATTCAACCCTCCGTAACCCTCCGTATCGCCCGCAAACTGATATCATGAACAGTGAACCGTGGATCTTTGAGATGCCACGATACGAACAGATGCGCGCGATCCATTTGAAAGACTGGTATTTGGATCATGCGACCGCATAAATATTCTATGTGAACTTGCGCACATAAGTGGATCATTCTCTTTCTCGTTCTAGGGTTTCGTCGATCATAGATTTGCCCGGGCAATTTACGGCTTATCTTCGATCCTCTTCTATCTCCGGTCCCCTTGAAAACCTTCCGATCGATTGGCGTTCTGATGGCGGTCGGTTTGTTTCGCAATTTCTTAATGTCTCGAACGATCACAGATACAAAGAAACGCTCGCATTTTTCGTTTCGGGTTCTTTCGAATTAGTCTCCCGCTTCGAGCTGATTTGTTGGCCTGTTTCTCCGAAATTTATAAGGCTGGGGAGGATTCGAGCGCGCGAGGGACAGATAGGGATGAGCGGAAATCCTAACCCACCTACTGACGTGGAGCCGTCGGGCGCCTCCGGCTTCTCGAGCCACAACCTTTACAACCCGTCAGGTGACCACCACGTCCTGTCTGCCGTTGTTCTTCCGGCCCAGATCGGCGACTCTAGAGCCGGCGGCCATAGCGGAGAGTAATTGCGGCCGCCGACGCGCAGGCATTGCAGCAGTACCACGACGCGGATCACAGCAGCGGCAGCCATGTCATAGAAGAGGATGGGGCTGGATCTGGGGCCGTGGAGAACCAGGGAATGGAGATGGAGCTGCCGTCTGATCCGAGCCATCTGGGTGATGCCCAAGGTCTGATGGCGTCCCAACTGGGCGGTAATCAGTTGACGCTTTCCCTCCAAGGCGAAGTCTTTGTTTTCGATTCCGTTTTCCCTGAAAAGGTGACATTCTACTAACTCGTACTTGATTCACTTCTTTCAGTTCTACAGAGAAAAATCTTCGAAGAAAAGGTCTTCTTTTCTTGCAGGTTCAAGCCGTGCTTTTGTTGCTGGGCGGCCGGGCGTGAATCCTTTTCCAACATCTTCTACGCAAAACATGGTTTTGTATATTACTACAAGATCTCAGCTTGTTTTCACTGAATTTCATTTCTGTCTTCCAAGAATTAGGTTGCTTTTATATTTTTTATATTTTAATATTTCAAAGCACCTTGCTTCACTGGAGCGAGCGCCTAGCGCCTCGGATATTTTGGGACCATGATGCCTTTTGGCGCCTAGCATTTTTTAAATCACTGGACTAAAGTGTGAAGGGTTTCTCAAAATGAGGCAGCATTTGCCTTACATAGGTTTTGCACTTCCTACCCTTTAAAACAGAAACTTATAATTGCTTGAAGAAGTCATTTTTGGTAATCTTATTCTAATATACAAAATGCAAAACATTTTCATTATATAACATTCGATTGGGAGAGGAAGTCACAATACAGATATGAAAGTTGAAAAGTTTGGTTTGACTTCCTGTTGACGTTTAGGATGGAGAGGGTGGAAATCAGATATCACATTGTTTGGGGCATCCTATTTGAGAGAGCATTGAGTTACTAATCAGTAGTATTTTTAAAAGTGCTAGGCGGCCAAGGTACCAAAATGCTCGAGACAGTAGGTGCTTACTTAGGTACCCACCTGAGCGAAGCGAGACACTCTCCAATATTAAATTTTAAAAAATATATATTATTATTATGTTCTAGTAGTGTTTTCAAAAGGGGGTGAAATTTGAGGTGGGTGCTAACTTCTAAGCAGTGTTTTCATATCAATGTGATATTCCTACCTAAGTGAACTTAAAACCCCTAAGTTCTAACTCCTAATAGATTTAGAACATGAACAAGGTGCATCTAATGTGGACCTATGTTATAGAGGTTTCTAACTAGTGCAAACAAAGGCAACAATAGTGGACGAAACTCCTAAGTTCTAACTTCTGACAGATTTAGAACATGAACAAAATGGTGCATCTAATGGAGACCTATGCTATAGAGGTTTCTAACTAGTGTGGACGAAGGCGATGGCGACGGATGAAGATGCAGTTGAAGGCGGCAATGGCGAACGAAACTATGGACGAAGTTATGGATGGTGGCAATGATGGTGGATGTAGGGTTTTGCTTCGGGTTTGTTTCACTAGGTTAGGCGCGGGGGGGCGGGGGGAAGGGGGGATGTTGTGTATTTTGTGTTACAGTAACATTAGTTGGTTCGATTATGTCGACTTGCTCGTTCAATCGAACCAGGCTCGAACCCAGACCCAACTTCACTCGAGCACTCGCTTGAGGTGTCCGACACCTAGGCTCAAGCGAGCACCCAAGCACAACTTCATCGAAACGCCTTGCCCGAGTGCCTAGGCGAGCACCCAAGCGCCTTTTGAAAACACTGGATTAGAGGCTTGTCACTCTTTCTAGTCATAACCAGGGGCTTGTTCTAGGAAATTTTACCTAATTAATTTTTAATAGTGTCTTTACCAAACATCTCTTTTATTTTCTATTATTAAAAATAACTTTTAAGTCATGAAGATCAAATGAACCTTAAAAAATAAAGGAGAATATGTGTTTTCAAAAGCAGAAAAAAGATCAACAGCATGAAAAATGCCTTGAACTTTTGGTGACATATAGAATTGACGATTATGGTGTACAAAAGCTTTTATTACTTTCTTCAAGTGTATTAACATTTGTGTAGGTCTATCTCTTAGCCAAAATATTTGAAACAGAATAGAATTTAGAAGTCAACAAGTTAGCAGAAAAAGATTTACCTCTTAGATGTTAAAAAGTACTCTTGAATTTTTTTATCTATAACTGGGAAAATGTTATATTTTGACAAGAAAATCTTGATTTATTTGGAAAATTTTTAACAGACAGTGGAATTGTTCTTATTGAAAATATAAAATTACATTAATATTGGCATTTTCCTTGTATATTCTTGTAGTTAGAATATCATGTATTGTACCTAAGAATGACTATCAAATTATGTATTACCTTTTTATTGTTTTATATAAAAATTTCTAGGTGTCAAAGTTTTCGTTTGTATTTATAAAAAAATATATATGCATATATTATAAATATGCTTTACATGTGTCATTTGTGGTGTTTCCAATCATGTACTCAGAATTTTGCCAAATCATAGTAGTTGAATGTCTTTCTTAGTAGATCTATAGATAGCTATGCTTCTTAAACGATGGTTATTATAGGAAAAAAATACAAAATCATGCACTTTTAATAACCAAGGAAGTTTCTCCTTTTCTTTTAACTCTGTAAAGAAAAATCACAAACTTCTATGTAGATCGACTTCAACTGGCCATTAAGGTAAATTGTGTTGCCATAAACTTGCAACCATGGTTTTGATGTGACACACTTAGGCACTTGTTCATCTTGGGTGGCACAGTGCAAATTCTTTTATGCATTCATGAAGAGATGCACATTAAATGAAAATGGATTTGACAGTTTTATTATTTTTATAGGCTAATTATGACCAGCTTAGGCCTTAATGATCAGCATAGACACCAAATATCATAAGTATATATACTCATGGCATTATGCATTTAGGTTGCCGTGTCAACTGGTACATAGACATGGGTGTGATCAACAAAGCAGGACCATAGGGGAAGTTAAATGAGTATCACTTGTCATCTTCTCAGAAGTTGTATAAAGTTTTAACCATTGGAAGTTGAAATTTTGATTGATCTGGTGATTCATGCACATAAAATCTCTCCATCCATCTCTTATTTAGAATACCGACAGTAGGTGCTTGCTAGACTTAATTTTCATATAGCATTGGGTGATTGACAGTTGATGCTTCCCAACTAATAATGATCAAGCAGACTATTTGCACTTCAGGCTGCTTTTTGACGTTGTCAACTTCAACTGAACAAGAGCATTGATTATCATAGTTCCTTTGGGTATATGTAAGCTATCTTCATCAGTTTGGTGATTTTTAATATTTTTAATACAATTGGATCTTCACTACAATTCTTGCATACAAATCATACTTCTCTTGGTGTAAAACAATTATTCATTTGAAGGTTCTAGGTGGAGTTGTATGCGTGCTGCACTGCCTCATGCCCTTAGGCTACCTGAACTAGCCAAGGGAACTGACATGTGAGGTACAAGCAAAACTTCTGGTATTAGTCTTTCATGATTATTTGTTTGAGTGTTCCACATCAGTGTTATCTTGCTAGGTTAAGTTTCTGGCATAAAGCACCGACATCTACCAAGTACTCTGCCCACATGGTATTATTGGATGTGAGGCATGAGGCTATGGCTTGATGACTTTTGCTACAAAAATGAAAGTCTTGCTATCTGCCAGTGCTATTTTTTATTTAACCTTCTTCCCTGTTCCTTTTCAAAGATGATTTCTAGTTTCTTTTTTGGCTTGCTACATGATGCAACGGAATAGGGGGTCAATTTACATCATCCAAAACAAAAACTGAAGATGCTATGGGCGGTGCTGCCACTTCTGATGCAAACCAAAATTGGGTTTCTCTAGACAATAAGACCCCGGCCGCATCTGTGTGAGTTTTGAAAACAACTTGCATCTTTTATTTTTACCTTTTCGAGTTAAATGCTCATTGTCTACAACTTTGATTCTATTTTGTTGTTTCAGGTTGAATTGGACATTTCTAGATTTCTCAAAATTGTCAAATCTTAGGACTTGAGGTATTTTACAAGGTATTCGGTTGTCAGAAATTAGTTAGTAAAAAAAATAAACTAAGTTGATTAGGAAGGAGAAGGAATGAGATTGGAAAGCCTCTAATACACATATTTGCTAGGTTTTTTAATTAAAATATTCAAATTAATAAAATAATCTAAAATTTTAAAGACATTTAAAATCATGAATTACCATAATCTCGCTTATCATCCAACTAAACCATAGTTGAGTCAGGAGGTGAAGAAAATTACTTAACACAAAAACATGAGCTTTTCAGAACTCCCAGCATCAATCACTCTTTTGTAAAGCATATTTCAGCTTAATATGTTTGGTATAGGCAGCAGGCTAGTGTATTTCTGTACATCAAATATTTATTGTTTCAATTTTTCAGTTGATTGTATTTTGTTTTATGATCCATATAAGGATTAATATTTGAGATAATAATTATCAATAGTGATTGCTAGTTTCCACTGACTATTATTTTATGTATAACCGATGATGTACAAGCTATTGGAAAAGTGTCTAACTTACCATGTAATTGTTTTCTTTGAAATTGCATAGATGTCATCACTGTGGCATCAGCGCAAAGTCTACACCAATGATGCGCCGTGGGCCTGATGGACCAAGGACCTTATGTAATGCATGTGGACTTCTGTGGGCTAACAAGGTAGACTGTCAGAAGATGCTAATTTCTTTAATCTTGAGCCTTTTTTACTTTATTCTGTTTGAGCAATCATTTTCATGTTTAACTGCACTGGGGCTCTTTTTTCGTTGGTATTCATGCATCATTTTAGATGAACTGATCGACAGTCTTAACTAATAATGGGGAACGTTTTCCATTGGGACCAACATAGGTTTTATGCACTTGGTATTTGATCAAGTTTACGTATGAGATTAAATATCTATTTTTTATGTTGCTTCTTCTACTAGTGTAAATTCATGCTTGAATGGGTTGTCAAACTACTAAGGCTATGTTTGAGCACCAGCAAAGAGATATCAAATAACACAGAAAAATAAAATTTGTTTTGTGCTGGACAAGAGGTAAGATGTAGGTATTACTAATCTTTATTTCTGTGTAATCTGTTTGATTAGTTGGAATTGAAGTTCTTATTATCCATTACTTTTCTGCTGAAGAATGATCCAAATGAGTGTTTTTGTTGCTTACATGCAAGGTTCGTTGTATTGTGATGTACCGCTCGGTACGGACGGTATATACCAGTCCGATAGAGAACCAATATAGATAGTACCAAGGTTCGCAATACCGTACTGTACCGGAGTTTCGACCTGGGCTCGGTACCGGTACGGTATGGTATGGTATACCGCTCGGTACACCCAGGTGTACCGAGCGGTATATTCAGGCGTGCCGAGCACTGTAGCAGTGCTACAGTACATCAGTATGCCTCCATTTACTATGTGTCGGTATGTTCAATATGGCTCGGTACAAATCGGTATGTACTGTACTGACAACTGATCAGTACATTGGTACAGGCTGATAAGACGAATCATGCTTACATGCATTGCTATTTTAAATACTTCAGATCAAAACATTGTCTTTTTCCTTTTTGAATTTGCTGTATCATATTGGTTTATAAGTGTGTGGCTAGCGTGTCCCTATAGAATAAGCTTGTCTTTGATTGATATCAAGACCAGAATAGTGTAAAGTTTAGGCTTTGTGTTTTTTTGGATGATGATATTTCATGTGGCACAAATTGGAGCAAGCTAGCTCACTGCTTTCCTTCTTTAATTTCTTTCATTGTTAATCAAGCATATTCAAAATCAAGGGACTTTGATCTGGATCATGACCAGCTGGAGCTGATCTCAGGACAATGAACACATTAGGTTTGTCCGCTTTGAGGTCTCGTGGAACAGTGGAATGATGGACTGGATCTGGATGGAATCATTTGTTTTCATTGATCCTGATGAATTCAGCATGTAAAGCTTGTTTTGGCATTGGTATGAAGAAAAATGAGAGATTGGATTGACAGTCGCCTCATCAACAGAGCATGGCAGATCTAGCTGGTGCTATGGAGACTGTTCCAGTAAGTGGGATCTGCAGTTGCTGAGTTGCTCAACTGAATGGATATGGTGACTGTTCTGTTCCAAGACTCTGGTGGGTGGCATCACTCCACAAGATGCAAAAATCTTGAGAATATTGAGAGGAAAAAAAATGGTACTTGAAAAAGAACAGCAAAGAACTTCAACAAAAGATAACAGATCTTTTTCTCTGCTGGTCCAGAAAGGTGTTACATGCATTATGTATTGATTATTATGTTTCTGCAATAACTTCAAAGCTTTGTTTTTTATTCTAGATAGAGAAATCACTGGTTATATATAAACCATTTTATAAATTTTGCTACTTATTCTGGTTTTTTAGTCTTCTAACGTGTTAGATTTTTATTGATTTCATTTTACTTTCTTTTGATTTTTGTAATTTCTCTTTTTCTGCTCAGGTAGATATTTCAACATGATGAATGATAAGCTTTATTACTTGCCAAGAGAGATAGCATGTGATGTTTCAATGAAAGAACTCTACAAGAGGCATTTATGTGACTATTACCTCACGAACATTGAAGAAAAAGATGAAACAGATCAAAACAATTTAGATTGTTTGTGTATAAACATGTCTTTCATTTAATGTTGAATCATGGTGTTGTGTCTGCAGGGAACAATGAGGTATCTCGCGAAAAATCCATCCCCAGCTATTCCAAATGCCTTGCCAGCACAAAAAGAAGGGGTTAGTTGTTTTGACATGACTGTACAGGGAAATCAAGATTCTGAACATGCTTTTTTCTTTTGTAAAATCATACAACCCTTGGTATCAAAACTCACTTGATTTTCCCCTTCATTCATATAAATTTGTTTTTATCCAGAACAACTCTGCCAACTTGGAGTTATCGCAGCCAATGGCCATGACACATCATGAGAAGAGTGCTGTGCTTGTGGAAATAACAGGGTGGCACAGCCATGCTTGGCCTCGCCGGATTGTGTAATGCTATCCAACATGTATGTACCATAGTCTGGCTTCTAGATCAAAATCATTGCAACCTTGCTATATGACATTCTTATGAACGAGGAGATTTTTTTTGGGGGTGGGGGGGGTTGACCTAGTGCCGTCATTTTTACATGATTCATCCCAATTCCCTTCCTACAAACATGGTTGATCGCAGAGTTGCGGCTGGCCCCCCATTCTTGTTCCTTTTTTGTTTATTGGGTTGGTTCAGATTTTGCATTGCAGGTCATATCAGTGCCCTTTCACTATCATCCTTCACCTTCTCCAAGAGATTGATTGATTTTTACAAATATATATTCCCTTTGTGGAGTCATGATAGCATCCTTGATGATAAGATCAATCATCTAATAAAAAATAGGTGAGGAGGAAGAGCACTAGGAGAGTGTAGAGAAGTATGATGTTATAGTGTTCTTATGAGTTGTCAGCATCCATGCACAGCCATGGACAAGCAGCTGAAAGCTTC